>NC_081389.1:24586122-24626553 GCF_030684315.1 Stegostoma tigrinum | reverse complement strand
AATCCCTAAGAGATTACCCAGGACAAAACCATATTGGCTGGATAGTCTCCCTGTGTCTGTCTGTAAATACAGTCACTCAGTGAAGGATCGTCTCTGTCTCTGTCTGTAAATACAGTCACTCAGTGAAAGATCGTCTCTGTCGCTGTCTCCCTGCCTTTGTCTGCAAATGCAGTCAATCAGTGAAGGATCGTCTCTGTCGCTGTCTCTGTCTCCCTGTGTCTGTCTGTAAATACAGTCACTCAGTGAAGGATCGTCTCTGTCGCTGTCTCCCTGTGTCTGTCTGTAAATACAGTCACTCAGTGAAAGATCGTCTCTGTCTCTGTCTGTAAATATGTTCACTCAGTGAAGGACTGACAATTTACAGAAATGAAACTGTTTTCCACCTGGCAATCAGTATCAGTCACTCACACATCAGGCAGTAGAATGAGAGGCAAACTCAAGTCAACTACAGCACAAGGGTAATAAAATGTGAGGCTGGATGAACACAGCAGGCCAAGCAGCATCTCAGGAGCACAAAAGCTCCCTCCGGACCAACCTCAGGGAATCTCTCTCCCATTGAGCTTTTGTGCTCCTGAGATGCTGCTTGGCCTGCTGTGTTCATCCAGCCTCACATTTTATTATCTTGGAATCTCCAGCATCTGCAGTTCCCATTATCTCTGATACTACAGCACAAGGGTCTTTTGATCATTGTAGAGCCTCTGGAAGGACACCCTCTCTCCTAAAGTAGCATAACCTCTTTACCTGATCTGCTCCCTTAGCAACACAAACACCTGAGCATAACGATGAACTAATGCACAATCATCACATATTCTCAAAGGGTCACAAGACTGTAAGATGCACAGAGTTCTGCTATAACGCATGTTCTGTTAACGCAACTCAGCTGTAACACTATTGATGAATAGAGGAAGTAAGAACTGCCGATGCTGGAGAATCTGACCTAACATGTTGTGAAGCTGGATGACCACAGCGGGCCAAGCAGTATCAGAGGAACAGGAAGGCTGATGTTTCGGGTCGGGGCCCTTCTTCAGAAAGAAGGTCTGCTCTGCCATTCGATCATGTTTAATGTGTTTTTCACCCCCATCCTCCTGTAATCCTTGATCGGGTTTTCAATCAGAGCCTGTACACTCAATGACCTGGCCCCCATAGCCCTCTGTGACAATGAGTTCCACAGATTCCCACCCTCTGCTAAAGAAATTCCTCCTCATCCCAGTTCCAAAGGGCCATCCCTTCACTCTGAGGCTGTGCCCTCAGGTCCTAGTCTCTGCTACTGGAGGAAACATCTCCTCCACATCCACTCTATTAGGGCCTCTCAGAATTGCTTAAGATTCAATCAGACCCCACCCCCCAATCCTTCTAAACTCCACTAAGTACAGACCCAAACTCCTCAACTGCTCATATGACAGGCCCTTTGTCTCCAGGATCATCCTTATCAACCTCCTCTGGATCACCATCAATGCCGGCAAACCGCTCACTATATTCCTCATGCTAAATGTCAGCCTCACTGCTGTGTGAAATAGAGGCCAGTATCCTATCATCAATCACCATTTACTTACACGCGAGATACTGATCTAGATCCCTCAGAGCCAGCTCTCAAGAGTTACAGGAGGCTTGGGGCTGGGATACTGGCCTCTGTAGAACTATTTCACTGTCGACCTGGAGTTACATGTAGGCCAGACCAGGTAAGGGTGGCAGATTTCCTTCATTAAATCAAATGAATTTTCTCCAACAATGAAACTTACTTAAAAATGATCATTTTTGTCGAATTCAATTTGAACCCAGGTCCCCAGAACATTTCCTGGGTCTCTCAATTAAAAGATTAGTGATAAAGCCATAAGGTGATCACCTCCCCACCATTAGCAGGCTGATAGAAGCCATTCAGCTCATTGGATCTCATACACCAAAAAACACCACCAAATCTATACTGGGCCCATATCTTTGAATGTCACGACATTTCAGGTGCTCATCCAAGTGTTCTTAAACATTGTGAGGTTTCCTGCCTCAACTATCATCACAGCCATTGCATTCCAGACCCCCACCATCCTCTGGATGAAGATAGGCAGGATGTCGGGAAAACTATTACAAGAGAAAATAATCTTTCCACATCTACCCTGTTAAATTCCCAAAGAATTCTGTAAATTTCAATAAGGTCAGCTCACATTTCTCCATATTCCCGTGATTACATGCAATGTACACAACTTCTCTTCACAAGACAATCCCCCCAGTACCGGTTGGCAATGAAGCGAACATTTCCTGGGCTCCCTCCAGTGTCAGTGTCTCTTTCCTTAGATAATTATTCCAGCTGTGCCCTACGTCAGGTAACCAATTGTGTGAGGACCTGGGATCGGACTGTGCGAGGCAAGGGATCACGTGATGGAATTAGAATTGGCTGTACAGGCTCACCAATTAAATCATAAAGAGGTGGACTGCGGCTGATGGGGTAAAAATTGATGAAGGCTTTGAAGCTAAAATGAGATGACAAATACGTACAGATACTCGAGCTGTCAACAAGCCAAAAAAAAACAGAATTAATCTCACAATTAAAAGTTTTAATCTCAGTTAATCTTGTTCACAGTCACGGTATAATTATGAAGGAATTATGTTAGAAAACTCAAAGCAAACTGCCCCTGTAAGGAAGTATTACTCTGGGACCAGAATTCTGTTACTGGGTAAATATCAGCAGCTGGCTTTCATCAATGAAACTCTAAAGTACAGAATTCCAAGGATTTACAACCCTCTGAGTGAAGAACTCCCTCATCTCAGACGGTCAGGGTCAGGCTCACGGCTGCACCATTCTCCTGTAACTTTGGTCCTCAGATTAGGACAGGGCTTTCAGCATCTGGTTAAACCCTATTCAGATCTGCACCTTTCGAAGCGTCGCCTCTCATCTGTCTGAACTTCAGAGAACGTTGGCCCCATTCATTCACTGAAACCTTGCTCTTCGATTCAGTGTCTACTCCAGAGTAAACAGCATTTACACCACTTACATTCTTTGCGTCAAGTGTAATAACACCTCTCCCCTCCCAGGGCAGAAAGGATTGCACCTACTCACTGGGAACAGAAGACAAGGAAATCTTGTGAACTCTCCCCATATCCACAGAGACCATAAAGATTTAAGACCTCCTCAGTATACTGGCTGGTAAACACTGAACACAATCATCCAAGCTGTAATGTGGGAGTCTGCAGAGAGACAGAATTATAGTGCAGAGAGCTACACACACACACACACACACACACACACAGCTGGATACAGAGGAAAACAGATTCACTTAGGAGTTGTTAATTCAATTGGGCAGTTCTGTTGTAGCTCAGATGTTTTATCAGCAGAATTCAAGGAGTTTATTGCAGGGAAAGCTCATTAACTGCCGTTTTTTATAAACTTACTGGGACTGGAAGAGTCCCAGGTATCCACTTCATCATGTCAGGGGCATGTTAATGGAGATTCTGTTACATTATAACCACAAACGTTTGCATTTGGCTAAATCATTTGCTGTAAATATATGTTCCAATAAATAAACAGCGATAAACTTTTTGAGCCAAGTAAATGGTATATCGATTACTTTTCAGATGATGTCTCTCAGAGTTTCTGTAACTCATTCTCATCTCCAACCATTACTCACTGCCAATTTCCCAAAGCCATTGTACAACTCATCCACTTCATCCTCAACCACAATATCTTCACCTTGGACAACCAGCTCTTCATCCAGACACACAGAACAGCCATAGAGACCTGGCTGGGGTGCAAATCTGTCGATATTTTCATGCACAGCTTCAAACAACATTTCTTTGCTGCACAGAACCTCCAGCCAGCGCTATAGACCAGAGACACTGATGACATTTTCTTCCTTCAGCCTCATGGCAAGAAATCACAGCAACTACAGAGTGATATCAACAAGTCTCATCCCAGCGTCAGAGTTGTCATGGACACCCACACATCTCCATCAGGGACGGACATCTCAGTAACTTGCTCTGCCAGAAGCCTATGGATAACCGCACGATGCTGCACTTCTTTGTTTCACTCTAAACTGATTAAAGCAGCCACCCCTCATGGACCAGCCCGAAACAGGACCTGCTTGGATAAGGAGGAACGCAATGGACACCTGAAGGTGTTGAAGGATGCCCTTAATAACAGGACACGATGCTCAACTTATCGATCGCCTGTTCCGATGTGCCGCAGCAAACGACCGCAATGACCTCCTCTGGAGATGATATGGTATCCTTCGTCATCCAGTACTTCCCGGGAGCAGACAAACTACGCCATGCTCATCACAGCCTCCAACATGTCGTTGATGATGATGAACACCTTGACAAGAACATCCCCACTCTACCGCTTCTCGCCTTAAAACAACCTTGAACAGACCATTGTTCGCAGCAAACTACCCAGCCTTCAGGACAACGCTGACCACAACACTGTATAAACCTACCATGGCAGCCTCTGCAAGACATGTCAAAGCTCTGACACGGGCACTAGCATCACACATGGGAACACCACCCAGCACGTACATGGCAGATACATGTGACTTGGCCAACGTTATCTATCTCATATGCTGCAGGCAGGGACTCCCCAAGGCACGATATAGTGGTGAAACCATGCATACATTATGACAATGGATGAATGGATACTCCGCAACAATTGCCAGACAGGAATGTTCTTTCCCAGTCGGGGAACGCTTCAGTGGCCAAAGACATTTGGCCTCGGATCTTTGGGTAAATGTCCTCCAAGGTGGACTTTGGGATATACAACAACACAGAGTTGCCAAACAGGGGCTGATAGCCAAGTTCGGTACCCATGACGACAGCCTCAACTGGGATAGTGGGTTCAAGTAGCACGACAGTGTATATTCTCTCTCACAGACGCTCTCTCCCCAGTTACGCTCTCTCTCTCTCTCTCTCTCTAACATAGACACACACACACACACACACACACACACACACACACTTTCCCCACTCGTGCACTCTCTCACTCATACACACTCTCTCTCTCACACACTCACTCTCTCACTTACAAACAGAGACATCCACATACACAAATGAGCGCGCGCGCGCGCGCGCACACACACACACACAATAAATCTATGGGGTGCGTTTGCATTTGCAGATTTCTAAGTGCAGACACATTCTATTTTGTTCAAAAAGTACAATTTGTGGACAGTCAATGTGGCATTGTATAAATTCCTACTTTGGAAATAAGCAGTCTGACTGCAAATTCATACACAGCCTGATTCTAAACCAGGGCTCACACTGAAATCACACTCTCTGACCTGGGGTGTCGCCTCGGGAATACTGAGGGAACTACAAAACCTTTAGTTATCTCAGGGCAGTGACTGAAAAGAAATTCTGGAACTTACATATTACTGCTATCTGAATTAAGAAATATTTAATTGCCATCCTAGGTTTGTCGAACACATTCGCATCAATTCTAGGGCCGTTTGATCTTTTGCTGAACAGATTCTTTGGCTGACGCCATTTCTCCCACTAAAACCTGAAGGAGCGAGACTCCGAAAGATATTTTGTCAAATTAGCCTGCTGGAGGAGAAGCTGCTGACAGTGCTGTTTGACCTTGTCCACCCCAGTCCCACATCAACACCTCCACATCATAACCTTTAATTCTCACCCACACACACACTGACTCTCACTGGGGTACGGGTCCCAGACACACACTGACTCTCACTGGGGTATGGGGTGCCACACACACACACACAAACACACACACACACACACACTGACTCTCACTGTGGCACGGGGTCCCACACACACACTGACTCTCACTGGGGTACAGGGTCCCACATACACACTGACTCTCACTGGCGTACGGGGTCCCACACACACACTGACTCTCACTGGGGTACAGGGTCCCACGCACACACACTGACTCTCACTGGGGTACGGGGTCCCACGCACACACACTGACTCTCACTGGGGTACAGAACCACACACACACTGACTCTCCCTGGGGTACAGGGTCCCACACACACACTGACTCTCACTGGGGTACAGCCCCACACACACACACACTGACTGTCACTCGGGTATGGGGTCCCACACACACACACACTGACTCTCACTGGGGTATGGGGTCCCACACACACACTGACTCTCACTGGGGTACAGGGTCCCACACACACACTGACTCTCACTGGGGTGCAGGGTCCCACACACACACTGACTCTCACTGGTGAACGGGGTCCCACACACACACAGTGACTCTCACTGGGGTACGGGTCCCTCACGCACACTGACTCTCACCGGGGTACGGGGTCCCACACACACACAGACTCTCACTGGGGTATGGGGTCCCACACACACACAGACTCTCACTGGGGTACAGGGTCCCACACTCACATTGACTCTCACTGGGGTAAGGGGTCCCACACATACACTGACTCACACTGGGGTACGGGGTCCCTAACACACACACAGACTCTCACTGGAGTACAGCGTCCCACACACACACACTGACACTCACTGGGGTACGGGGTCCCACGCACTCACTGACTCTCACTGGGGTACAGGGTCCCACGCACACACTGACTCTCAATGGGGTACAGGGCCCCACACACACACTGACTCTCACTGGGGTACAGGGTCCCACACACACACTGACTCTCACTGGGGTACAGGGTCCCACACACACACTGACTCTCACTGGGGTACAGGGTCCCACACACACACTGACTCTCACCGGGGTTCAGGGTCCCACACACACACTGACTGTCTCTGGTGTACAGGGTCCCACACACACACTGACTCTCACTGGGGTACAGTCCCACACACACACACACTGACTCTCACTGGGGTACGGGGTCCCACACACACACTGACCGTCACTGGGGTGTGGGGTCCCACACACACACTGACTCTCACTGGGGTACGGGGTCCCACACACACACACACTGACTGTCACTGGGGTACGGGGTCCCTAACACACAC
This sequence comes from Stegostoma tigrinum, assembly GCF_030684315.1. Taxonomy (NCBI): domain Eukaryota; kingdom Metazoa; phylum Chordata; class Chondrichthyes; order Orectolobiformes; family Stegostomatidae; genus Stegostoma; species Stegostoma tigrinum. The sequence goes on along the minus strand of NC_081389.1, from coordinate 24,619,626 downwards.
ACTGACTCTCACTGGGGTACAGTCTCACACACGGACTGACTCTCACTGGAGTACCGTGTCCCACACACATACACTGACTCTCACTAGGGTACAGTGTCCAACACACACACACTGACTCTCACTGGGGTACGGTGTCCCACACACACACTGACTCTCACTGGGGTACAGGGCCCCACACACACACTGACTCTCACTGGGGTACAGGGTCCCACACACACACTGACTCTCACCGGGGTTCAGGGTCCCACACACACACTGACTGTCTCCAGGTGTACAGGGTCCCATACACACACTGACTCTCACTGGGGTACAGGGTCCCACACACACACACTGACTGTCACTGGGGTACGGGGTCCCTAACACACACACACTGACTGTCACTGGGGTACGGGGTCCCTAACACACACACTGACTCTCACTGGGGTACAGTCTCACACAGGGACTGACTCTCACTGGAGTACCGCGTCCCACACACACACACTGACTCTCACTGGGGTACGGGGTCCCACACACACACTGAGACTCACTGGGGTACGGGGTCCCACAGACACACTGACTCTCACTGGGGTACGGGGTCCCACACACACACTGACTCTCACTGGGGTAAGGGGTCCCACACACACACTGACTCTCACTGGGGTAAGGGGTCCCACACACACACTGACTCTCAGTGGGGTAAGGGGTCCCACACACACACTGACTCTCAGTGGGGTAAGGGGTCCCACACACACACTGACTCTCACTGGGGTACGGGGTCCCACACACACACTGACTCTCACTGGGGTACAGGGTCCCACACACACACTGACTCTCACCGGGGTTCAGGGTCCCACACACACACTGACTCTCACTGGGGTACAGTCCCACACACACACACGCTGACTCTCACTGGGGTGTGGGGTCCCACACACACACTGACTCTCACTGGGGTACAGGGTCCCACACACACACACTGACTGTCACTGGGGTACGGGGTCCCTAACACACACACTGACTCTCACTGGGGTACAGTCTCACACAGGGACTGACTCTCACTGGAGTACCGTGTCCCACACACACACACTGACTCTCACTGGGGTACGGGGTCCCACACACACACACTGACACTCTCTGGGGTACGGTGTGCCACACACACACTGAGACTCACTGGTGCACGGGGTCCCACACACACACTGACTCTCACTGGGGTACGGGGTCCCACACACACACACTGACTCTCACTGGGGTACGGGGTCCCACACACACACACTGACTCTCACTGGGCTACGGGGTCCCAAACACACGCACTGACTCTCACTGGGGTACAGTCTCACACACACACTGACTCTCACTGGGGTACGGGGTCCCACGCACACACTGACTCTCACCGGGGTTCAGGGTCCCACGCACACACTGACTCTCACTGGGGTACAGGGCCCCACACACACACTGACTCTCACTGGGGTACAGGGTCCCACACACACACTGACTCTCACCGGGGTACAGGGTCCCACACACACACTGACTCTCACCGGGGTTCAGGGTCCCACACACACACTGACTGTCTCTGGTGTACAGGGTCCCACACACACACACTGACTCTCACTGGGGTACGGGGTCCCAAACACACACACTGACTCTCACTGGGCTACGGGGTCCCAAACACACGCACTGACTCTCACTGGGGTACAGTCCCACACACACACACACTGACTCTCACTGGGGTACGGGGTCCAACACACTCAGTGACTCTCACTGGGGTACGGGGTCCCACACACACACTGACCGTCACTGGGGTGTGGGGTCCCACACACACACTGACTCTCACTGGGGTACAGGGTCCCACACACACACACACTGACTGTCACTGGGGTACGGGGTCCCTAACACACACACTGACTCTCACTGGAGTACCGTGTCCCACACACATACACTGACTCTCACTAGGGTACAGTGTCCAACACACACACACTGACTCTCACTGGGGTACAGGGCCCCACACACACACTGACTCTCACTGGGGTACAGGGCCCCACACACACACTGACTCTCACTGGGGTACAGGGTCCCACACACACACTGACTCTCACCGGGGTTCAGGGTCCCACACACACACTGACTGTCTCCAGGTGTACAGGGTCCCAAACACACACTGACTCTCACTGGGGTACAGGGTCCCACACACACACACTGACTGTCACTGGGGTACGGGGTCCCTAACACACACACACTGACTGTCACTGGGGTACGGGGTCCCTAACACACACACTGACTCTCACTGGGGTACAGTCTCACACACGGACTGACTCTCACTGGAGTACCGTGTCCCACACACACACACTGACTCTCACTAGGGTACAGTGTCCAACACACACACACTGACTCTCACTGGGGTACGGGGTCCCACACACACACACTGACTCTCTCTGGGGTACGGGGTCCCACACACACACACTGACTCTCACTGGGGTACGGGGTCCCACACACACACACTGACTCTCACTGGGGTACAGTCTCACACACACACTGACTCTCACTTGCGTATGGGGTCCCACACACACACTGACTCTCACTGGGGTACGGGGTCCCACACACACACTGACTCTCACTGGGGTACAGGGTCCAACACACACACACTGACTCTCACTGGGGTACGGGGTCCCTAACACACACACTGACTCTCACTGGGGTACAGTCTCACACACACACTGACTCTCACTGGGGTACAGGGTCCCACGCACACACTGACTCTCACTGGGGTACAGGGCCCCACACACACACTGACTCTCACTGGGGTACAGGGTCCCACACACACACTGACTCTCACTGGGGTACAGGGTCCCACACACACACTGACTCTCACTGGGGTACAGGGTCCCACACACACACACTGACTCTCACCGGGGTTCAGGGTCCCACACACACACTGACTGTCTCTGGTGTACAGGGTCCCACACACACACTGACTCTCACTGGGGTACAGTCCCACACACACACACACTGACTCTCACTGGGGTACGGGGTCCAACACACACACTGACTCTCACTGGGGTGTGGGGTCCCACACACACACTGACTCTCACTGTGGTACGGGGTCCCACACACACACACACTGACTGTCACTGGGGTACGGGGTCCCTAACACACACACTGACTCTCACTGGGGTACAGTCTCACACACGGACTGACTCTCACTGGAGTACCGTGTCCCACACACATACACTGACTCTCACTAGGGTACAGTGTCCAACACACACACACTGACTCTCACTGGGGTACGGGGTCCCACACACACACTGACTCTCACTGGGGTACAGGGCCCCACACACACACTGACTCTCACTGGGGTACAGGGTCCCACACACACACTGACTCTCACTGGGGTACAGGGTCCCACACACACACTGACTCTCACCGGGGTTCAGGGTCCCACACACACACTGACTGTCTCCAGGTGTACAGGGTCCCACACACACACTGACTCTCACTGGGGTACAGTCCCACACACACACACGCTGACTCTCACTGGGGTGTGGGGTCCCACACACACACTGACTCTCACTGGGGTACAGGGTCCCACACACACACACTGACTGTCACTGGGGTACGGGGTCCCTAACACACACACTGACTCTCACTGGGGTACAGTCTCACACAGGGACTGACTCTCACTGGAGTACCGTGTCCCACACACACACACTGACTCTCACTGGGGTACGGGGTCCCACACACACACACTGACTCTCTCTGGGGTACGGTGTGCCACACACACACTGAGACTCACTGGTGCACAGGGTCCCACACACACACACTGACTCTCACTGGGGTACGGGGTCCCACACACACACACTGACTCTCACTGGGGTACGGGGTCCCAAACACATGCACTGACTCTCACTGGGGTACAGTCTCACACACACACTGACTCTCACTGGGGTACAGGGTCCCACACACACACTGACTCTCACCGGGGTTCAGGGTCCCACGCACACACTGACTCTCACTGGGGTACAGGGTCCCACACACACACTGACTCTCACTGGGGTACAGGGTCCCACACACACACTGACTCTCACTGGGGTACAGGGTCCCACACACACACTGACTCTCACCGGGGTTCAGGGTCCCACACACACACTGACTCTCACCGGGGTTCAGGGTCCCACACACACACTGACTGTCTCTGGTGTACAGGGTCCCACACACACACACTGACTCTCACTGGGGTACGGGGTCCCAAACACACACACTGACTCTCACTGGGCTACGGGGTCCCAAACACACGCACTGACTCTCACTGGGGTACAGTCCCACACAAACACACACTGACTCTCACTGGGGTACGGGGTCCAACACACTCAGTGACTCTCACTGGGGTACGGGGTCCCACACACACACTGACCGTCACTGGGGTGTGGGGTCCCACACACACACTGACTCTCACTGGGGTACAGGGTCCCACACACACACACACTGACTGTCACTGGGGTACGGGGTCCCTAACACACACACTGACTCTCACTGGGGTACAGTCTCACACACGGACTGACTCTCACTGGAGTACCGTGTCCCACACACACACACTGACTCTCACTAGGGTACAGTGTCCAACACACACACACTGACTCTCACTGGGGTACGGTGTCCCACACACACACTGACTCTCACTGGGGTACAGGGCCCCACACACACACTGACTCTCACTGGGGTACAGGGTCCCACACACACACTGACTCTCACCGGGGTTCAGGGTCCCACACACACACTGACTGTCTCCAGGTGTACAGGGTCCCACACACACACTGACTCTCACTGGGGTACAGGGTCCCACACACACACACTGACTGTCACTGGGGTACGGGGTCCATAACACACACACACTGACTGTCACTGGGGTACGGGGTCCCTAACACACACACTGACTCTCACTGGGGTACAGTCTCACACAGGGACTGACTCTCACTGGAGTACCGCGTCCCACACACACACACTGACTCTCACTGGGGTACGGGGTCCCACACACACACTGAGACTCACTGGGGTACGGGGTCCCACAGACACACTGACTCTCACTGGGGTACGGGGTCCCACACACACACTGACTCTCACTGGGGTACAGGGTCCCACACACACACTGACTCTCACTGGGGTAAGGGGTCCCACACACACACTGACTCACACTGGGGTACGGGGTCCCTAACACACACACAGACTCTCACTGGAGTACAGCGTCCCACACACACACACTGACTCTCACTGGGGTACGGGGTCCCACGCACTCACTGACTCTCACTGGGGTACAGGGTCCCACGCACACACTGACTCTCACTGGGGTACAGGGTCCCACACACACACTGACTCTCACCGGGGTTCAGGGTCCCACACACACACTGACTGTCTCTGGTGTACAGGGTCCCACACACACACTGACTCTCACTGGGGTACAGTCCCACACACACACACACTGACTCTCACTGGGGTACGGGGTCCAACACACACACTGACTCTCACTGGGGTGTGGGGTCCCACACACACACTGACTCTCACTGGGGTACGGGGTCCCACACACACACACACTGACTGTCACTGGGGTACCGGGTCCCTAACACACACACTGACTCTCACTGGGGTACAGTCTCACACACGGACTGACTCTCACTGGAGTACCGTGTCCCACACACATACACTGACTCTCACTAGGGTACAGTGTCCAACACACACACACTGACTCTCACTGGGGTACGGGGTCCCACACACACACACTGACTCTCTCTGGGGTACGGTGTGCCACACACACACTGAGACTCACTGGTGCACAGGGTCCCACACACACACACTGACTCTCACTGGGGTACGGGGTCCCACACACACACACTGACTCTCACTGGGGTACGGGGTCCCAAACACACACACTGACTCTCACTGGGCTACGGGGTCCCAAACACACGCACTGACTCTCACTGGGGTACAGTCTCACACACACACTGACTCTCACTTGCGTATGGGGTCCCACACACACACTGACTCTCACTGGGGTACGGGGTCCCACACACACACTGACTCTCACTGGGGTACAGGGTCCAACACACACACACTAACTCTCACTGGGGTACGGGGTCCCTAACACACACACTGACTCTCACTGGGGTACAGTCTCACACACACACTGACTCTCACTGGAGTACCGTGTCCCACACACACACACTGACTCTCACTGGGGTACAGTCTCACACACACACTGACTCTCACTGGAGTACCGTGTCCCACACACACACTGACTCTCACTAGGGTACGGTGTCCCACACACACACACTGACTTTCACTGGGGTACGTGGTCCCACACGCTCTGACTCTCACTGGGGTACGGGGTCCCACACGCACTGTTTCCCACTGGGGTTCTGTACCACACACACACTGATTCTCACTGGGGCATGGGGTGCCACACACTCACACTGACTCTATCTGGGGTACAGGGTCCCACACGCTCTGACTCTCACTGGGGTACGGGGTCCCACACGCACTGTTTCCCACTGGGGTTCTGTACCACACACACACTGACTCTCACTGGGGCATGGGGTGCCACACACACACACACACACACACACACACACACACACACACACACACAGTCACTCTCACTGGGGTAGAGGGTCCCACAAACACACTGACTCTCACTGGGGTACGGGGTCCCACACACACACTGACTCTCACTGGGGTACGGGGTCCCACACACACACTGACTCTCACTGGGGTATGGGATCCCATCCATACACACACACACTGACTCTCACTGGGGTACAGTCTCACACACACACTGACTCTCACTGGGGTACGGGGTCCCACACACACACACACACACTGACTCTCACTAGGGTACGGGGTCCCACACACACACTGACTCTCACTAGGGTACGGGGTCCCACACAAACACACACACACTGACTCTCACTGGGGTACAGTCTCACACACACACTGACTCTCACTGGAGTACCGTGTCCCACACACATACACTGACTCTCACTAGGGTACAGTGTCCAACACACACACACTGACTCTCACTGGGGTACGGGGTCCCACACACACACACTGACTCTCACTGGAGTACCGTGTCCCACACACATACACTGACTCTCACTAGGGTACAGTGTCCAACACACACACACTGACTCTCACTAGGGTACGGTGTCCCACACACACACACTGACTCTCACTGGGGTACGGGGTCCAACACACTCAGTGACTCTCACTGGGGTACGGGGTCCCACACACACACTGACTCTCACTGGGGTGTGGGGTCCCACACACACACTGACTCTCACTGGGGTACGGGGTCCCACACACACACACACTGACTGTCACTGGGGTACGGGGTCCCTAACACACACACTGACTCTCACTGGGGTACAGTCTCACACACGGACTGACTCTCACTGGAGTACCGTGTCCCACACACATACACTGACTCTCACTAGGGTACAGTGTCCAACACACACACACTGACTCTCACTGGGGTACGGGGGTCCCACACACACACTGACTCTCACTGGGGTACGGGGTCCCACACACACTGACTCTCACTAGTGTACAGTCCCCCACACACTGATTCCCACTGGGGTTCTGGACCACACACACACACACACACACACACTGACTCTCACTGGGGTACAGGGTCCCACACACACACTGACTCTCACTGGGGTACAGGGTCCCACACACACTGACTCTCACTGGGGTACAGGTTCCCTCACACACACACTGACACTCACTGGGGTACAGTGTCCCACACACACACTGACACTCACTGGGGTACAGGGTCCCACACACACACTGACACTCACTGGGGTACAGGGTCCCACACACACACTGACTCTCACTGGGGTACAGGGTCCCACACACACACTGACTCTCACTGGGGTACGGGGTCCCACACACACACTGACTCTCCCTGGGGTACAGGGTCCCACACACACACTGACTCTCACTGGGGTATGGGGTCTCACAGAATTACTCCTTTGATCGTGTCAATGATGATGTGTCAGAAATACAGATTCTAATTTCTGAGCAATGTGTTGTCTGATAGCTGCAAGCTGCAGTTGATCTGCTGTGTTTGTAATCGGTTGTTCTGAGCAGTTTAAAGTTCAGACCTTATTCTTATAACCTGCTTTTTCCTCATTGGCCTGTAACAACTCTAGCTAAGGGCAGTCCTGACCTGGGGATTGGATCTAGTCATCAGGTCATTGTGTGGAGCTATGGACACCTCTGTACCCTCTGATACACTATCTCAGCAATTTAATATCATGACTTCAACGTGTAAAAATGCCTCGAAGTGCTTCATAGAACCAATTATTTTACTAACATTGGCACTATAGACAGGTGGAGCCATTAGAAAAGGTGACCAAAGCATTTGTTGAGTCAGTTGAATTTGAGGAGAGAGGTGGGGAGGGTTAGGGAACAATATCCTGAGCGCAGGCCCAAGTCGCTCCTATCTGGATTTACTGAAAGCCAAGCTGCTCAAGAAGCAGAGTTAGAGGAGGCAGGAGCAGAGGCTAGTTGGGAAAGGATTGAGGCTGGAGCCCTGCAACCACACAGGCCAGGAGAACCCCTGGCAGGGATTCAGCATGGAAGTTGAGAATGTTCAAACGGAAGTATTGGTGGAATCGGGAGCAGGCGTAGGTCAATGTGTGCACAGAGGATGGACTGAACTGGGCTTTGTGTTTGTGAGGATCCAGCTGTGTGTTGGATTGAAGATGAAGAATTGAGTCTCGGGGTACTGCGGATGATGGGATAGACGTAACATTTCATTTGCAACAACAGGTGCTGTTGTGTACGTGTTGACCACAGGCAGACAGGCCTATACCACAGATTGTTAAACACATTTACACTGAGGACAGCTGGTTCTGTTTTCTTCCTCAGTCTGTGCAGCTTGTGGCATTGACTGGACCATCCCATTGCTCAGTGTCGCTGCTTGGCTTGTGGGTGTCTCACTCTCTGTTTATATTGTCTCACTCCATTTCACTTTAAACATCTGTGTCCCTTTTGTTTTCTTTTGTTATAAACTTCTACAACAGCTCCAGGATGTCTACACCTCGGTGTTGGCCATCGTCTTGTTTTGAGCAGACGGAATTATTGAAACACTTTCAACATCTGGAGGATTGGGCTTTTCACCTGGATAGATGAAAGCATCACACAGCTGTGTGTGATTGCAGATGTTGGGACTGTTGCCCTTGGAGAAGGTTAGGTTAAGAGGAGATTGGATAGAGGGGGAGACACAGATTCTATCAGTGGAAGGATTGGGAACAAGAGGTTTAAGGTAATTACGGATAGGAGTGTTGGTGACACTAGGAGAAAGTTCATTTTAACCCGACGTCTGAAATCTGCTCCCTGGGGGAGGTTCAATCAATGGAGAATGAGATCATCATCGAGAAAGATGAGATGTACACAGATATGGAGAAATGTGGGATTGGGACATAGTGGGTGTTACAGAGAGCCAGCACAGACATGATGGGCTGAACAGCATCCTGTGCACTGTAAACATTCTGGAATTTAATGAGATTCCTGGCACCTGCCCTCTTACCCCAGCCCTCGCCCTCCCCCTCACCACCCCCCACCCCCCACTGCCTCCTGACCACCTCACCCCCAGCCCCCAACCCCCAACCCCCTGCAGCCTCCTGCCCCTGCCGCTCAGCCCGTGCTGGGGTGAAGAGACCTGTGTCAGACCCTGCTTTCTGGAGCAGAGCTGCTGAAGGTGCCTTTGTTTGATGGGATGTTACACTAAGGTGCAGACCACCCTCCTGAGGTGGATATAAAAGCCTCGAGGGGTCATTTTCTCAACAGCAGCTTTGCACATGGGGCCTGGGTGGGTGCTGTATCCCAGACAATGTTAGATCATTAACCAACTAACTTTGGGAAACATCCCAGAACCCTGGCCATCTCGCCATTTGTGGGATCCTGCCATGTGCAAACTGGCAGGTTGAGTTTCCTGTACTACAGCAGTGACTACACACCCAGGCTATGTAAGGTGTGAATTGCTGTGTGAATTCCCCAGGTTTTGAAAGGCACTACATAAATGCAGGTCTCTGATTCACTCACCAAGAGCTATTGCCTTGCCCTGACAGTAAAGATTAATGCCCAGCTTTGGGCTAGCTGTTGTGGTCAGAAATGGTGTGAGATTGGTTTTAATGGCAAGGTATGACACTGTGTGAGATCACATTGAGGGTGAGAGTATGTTTTTACAGAGATTCCCCCTTTGTCCAGCGCACTGTCTCACTCATACTCATAGGCCTCTCACTGCAGCTCCATCTCACAGACCTCGCTAGATCGAGCGGCTCTGTGCTGGTTGGGCCATGATGGGCTAAATCAGGCTGAGCCAGGCCAAACCTGGCCAACCTGAGTCAGGCTGAGCCAACGCAAGCAGCCTCTGAGTGATCAATGATTCCATTATTGCAATGCTTTGTAAACATGGAACATCAACACTGTCCCTGTTTTCCGGGACCAGCCCGTTCTGTGAAAGCGCCAGACAAAGGCTGAGAGCTGTCCCAGCCATTTGTGAGCTCAATGTCTGCTTCGACCTGTTACGGTGTTTCCGCAGTCAAATGTAGATATGAGGTCTCAGTAGCCGTTCACTGTGAAGGGAAGCCAAATCAGAAAGAGGCCTGCAGCCAACACCACACTCCCTAACTCAGAAACACAAGGTGTTTGGCAGGAACACAGTTATTGAAACAGAATCAGAGGAAGTGCTGCAAAAACTCAGCAGGTCTGGCAGCATCTGTGGGTGGTGCTGGGGCGGGGCAGGTGGAGAAAGAGAGAGAGAGAGAGAGAGAGAGAGACTGTGTGAGTGCGTGAGAGTGAGACAGTGAGAGAGAGAGAGAGATAGAGAGATGACATTCTGAATCCCATCAGCCAGTCCAATGGCTCGAAACATTATCTCTCAGTTTCTCTCTCTCTCTCTTTATCGATGTTACCGAATTTCTACAGCATGCTCTTTGTTTTTGTTTCAGATCTCTAGCCTGGGCAAGTCATTGTGTTTCTTCCAGTTGGTGTGAGCTGGGCACAGTTGATCATCACAGAATGTTCAGTAGCTGTTGGTCAGATTGCCCCATTGGGTATGGATGGTAATAAAATGTGAGGCTGGATGAACACAGCAGGCCCAGCAGCATCTCGGAGCACAAAAGCTGACGTTTCAGGCCTAGACCCTTCATCAGAGAGGGGGATGGGGTGAGGGTTCTGGAATAAATAGGGAGGCAGACCGAAGATGGAGAGTAAAGAAGATAGGTGGAGAGGCGAGTATAGGTGGGGAGGTAGGGAGGGGATAGGTCAGTCCAGGGAAGATGGACAGGTCAAGGAGGTGGGATGAGGTTAGTAGGTAAGAGATGGAGGTGCGGCTTGGGGTGGGAGGAAGGGATGGGTGAGAGGAAGAACAGGTTAGGGAGGCAGAGACAGGTTGGACTGGTTTTGGGATGCAGTGGGTGGAGGGGAAGAGCTGGGCTGGTTGTGTGGTGCAGTGGGGGGTGGGGACGAACTGGGCTGGTTTTGGGATGCGGTGGGGGAAGGGGAGAATTTGAAGCTGGTGAAGTCCACATTGATACCATTGGGCTGCAGGGTTCCCAAGCGGAATATGAGTTGCTGTTCCTGCAACCTTCGGGTGGCATCATTGTGGCACTGCAGGAGACCCATGATGGACGTGGGGTAAAAGAACCGCCCGGATGGAAAACGCGGCTGTGTGTGTGAGGGAATCAGCTCTGTGCCTCAGGCAGTGTGGTTTTGTGATGACAGCATTGCTGAGGATGGGCAGTACCAGATTGGCAACACTTGTCCAGGTATGGCCTTTCAAAGTTGGCACAAGCTCAAGGAATGCCAGTTTGCCAGCAATTATTTGTGGAGGTCCAAGAGTGGTGTATTGTGAGCGAGGGTTCCAATCAGACACCATCGGGGGGGGAGAGGTAGTTAATGAGGTGCGTTTGGTAAAATATGGCACTTAGACAAAAAAAGGCAAGACTCTGTCTGATTTGAATTGATGAAACTTTTCATCCCATCACCGTCAACAGCAATTATACATTCTGAATCGTGCTTTTCTGTTTTCCAGCGAATCCCTACAGTGTGGAAGCAGGCTAATCAGCCCATCCACCAACCTTCCAAATAGCATCCCACCCAGACCACTACTCGATCCACATAACCCTGCATTTCTCTGTGGCCATCCACCCTACCCTGCACATCTTTGGACTGCAGGGGGGGAACTGGAGCACCCGGACGAAACCTACACAGACACACTGAGAATGTGTAAACTCCACACAGACAGTCATCCGAGGCTGGAATTGAACCTGGGTCCCTGGCGCTGTGAGGCAGCAGTGCTAACCAGTGGCCCACCATGCCACCCTGGGTGGCATAACAATTCCAGGAGTATAACAAAACATTTGACCCATCAGTCTCACTGTCGTGTTTATTGGTAACTGACCAAAGCAGAGAGTGAGTCTGAATTTCAGTTCATGCCCAGATTGCCAAGAGTCATTCCATTCCCCTCTCCCAAGGCTCTCTCTCTGATGATGAAAGAACCAACTGTGGGGTCTGGAATCACACAGCTCATCACAGCAACACACAGGCTGCTTCTGATCAATCTCTGGGAAATGGCAAGTGAATAAAAATCAGCCTGGGGGCCCCATGACACATTTGGAGTTAACAATGAGGATGGAGTTCAGGCTTCCTTGCAATGCACCCCACGTTTGAATAGCCTACTAACATTCAAGAGCTAGGCTGACACATGGGCTCAGAGATTGTACAGAATGGCTCGTTGCCAGGGATCATAGACCTTACCGGAGCTCAGGAACATATTTCTCCACTCTGAAACCTCCCCGTGCTAACCATCTAGCTTTGGTGCCAGGGCTATCAATTCCAACTCGGCCCCTGAATGCAATTCAATCAGATCTCCCCTCCCTTCTCTATTCCTTCACAGAATTGAGGAGTTTATCAGGAACGCAACCCCTCCCATTTCAGAAACTCTGCTGGACTTTAGGTTAAAGGGAGGGATTTAAAAATAGAATCGATTTGTGCTGCCTGTGGCCAGATAGAGATAGCAATGGGACAAGAAAAATGGGGGTTGAGATTGAGAACCATCGTAGATGGAGCTGCATCTTCGATTCACACTGAACCACTGACGGAGCTCTGTCCTTCACAGCTACAACCATTCACCACAACTAGCTCTCAGCGGAATTAGTTCAGGAATTAAAAGAGGAACCTCTCATGCTCAGAGATAATGGGAACTGCAGATGCTGGAGAATTCCAAGATAATAAAATGTGAGGCTGGATGAACACAGCAGGCCAAGCAGCATCTCAGGAGCACAAAAGCTGACGTTTCGGGCCTAGACCCTTCATCAGAGAGGGGGATGGGGAGAGGGAACTGGAATAAATAGGGAGAGAGGGGGAGGCGGACCGAAGATGGAGAGTAAAGAAGATAGGTGGAGAGAGTATAGGTGGGGAGGTACGAAGGGGATAGGTCAGTCCAGGGAAGATGGACAGGTTAAGGAGGTGGGATGAGGTTAGTAGGTAGGAAATGGAGGTGCGGCTTGGGGTGGGAGGAAGGGATGGGTGAGAGGAAGAACAGGTTAGGGAGGCAGAGACAGGTTGGACTGGTTTTGGGATGCAGTGGGTGGAGGTAAGAGCTGGGCTGGTTGTGTGGTGCAGTGGGGGGAGGGGACGAACTGGGCTGGTTTTGGGATGCGGTGGGGGAAGGGGAGAATTTGAAGCTGGTGAAGTCCACATTGATACCATTGGGCTGCAGGGTTCCCAGGCGGAATATGAGTTGCTGTTCCTGCAACCTTCGGGTGGCATCATTGTGGCACTGCAGGAGGCCCATGATGGACATGTCATCTAAAGAATGGGAGGGGGAGTGGAAATGGTTTGCGACTGGGAGGTGCAGTTGTTTGTTGCGAACTGAGCGGAGGTGTTCTGCAAAGCGGTCTCCAAGCCTCCGCTTGGTTTCCCCAATGTAGAGGAAGCCGCACCGGGTACAGTGGATGCAGTATACCACATTGGCAGATATGCAGGTGAACCTCTGCTTAATGTGGAATGTCATCTTGGGGCCTGGGATGGGGGTGAGGGAGGAGGTGTGGGGGCAAGTGTAGCATTTCCTGCGGTTGCAGGGGAAGATGCCGGGTGTGGTGGGGTTGGAGGGCTCTTGGCTTTTCTCCCTGAGATGAAGCCTCAGTCCTACAAGAAACATCTTGAGCATCATTCGAGGGACACAGGCAACTGCAGCTCCAGAATTTTAATCCAGGCAATGACTTGAGAAAGAATTGGAATTGATTTAGAAGCTTCACTTGATGGTGAATGGGAGAAGTACAATTTGATTTCGGATGTTGCCCCCCTGCACCGTGAGAGCTCTTCGCAGACACCCAGGGCTCAGCCCCTTGGCCTCGGTTCCTGGAATATTGCTGACAATGCTTTCCTAGCTAGTCCCTCCCCCATTAACGTGAGGCAACGAAAAGCTTTCGCCTCTTTACTCTGTGCATCTTCCTGTGCCTAATTCCGTTTACTTTAGGGGTGGCACGGTGTCTCAGTGGTTAACACTGCTGTTTCTCAGCACCAGGGACCCAGGCTCAATTCCACCCTCGGGCGACTGTCTGTGTGGAGTCTGTATGTTCTCTCTGACTCTGTGTGGGTTTCCTTCGGGTGCTCCAGGTTCCTCCCACAGTCCAAAGATGTGCAGGTTAGGGTGGATTGGCCATGTTAAATTGTTCCATAGTGCCCAGGGATATGTAGGTTAGGTGGACTATCCATGGGAAATGCAGGGTTACAGAGATAGGGTGAGGTAATCCCAATGGTCAGTGTGGGCTCAATGAGCTGAATAGCCTGCTTCCACTCTATAGGGACTGCATAATTCATAGCAAAGTATTCAACCATGTTTTCTTTTTCTGTTCCTTTAATCTACGAACAGTATTAATTATCACAAATAATTGACTTGATCTGTAATCGAGAGTATTACTGTTGTATAGCAACAAGTCCGTGTTCTCTGCAACTGTAAGCCGTTAAGGTCACACTGAGAATCTGGCAAAGTTCGCACAGCATTTAGCCAAAAGGCAAGTATTTCCTCCCAGACAAAACAATGAACTTAAAATAAACAGATTAATGGATTTGTTAAAAGACATTATAAACCATAAATTTACTGCCTTTCGGCAAACTTTCACATTAGCAATCTCTCTCTCTTTTTCTTTCTGTCACAATTACATCATTTTCATTTATTATTCGTTCAAATGAGGAAGGAACAAGAATAGGCCGTTTGGCCCTTTCAGCCTGCTGCACCATTCAATAAGATCACGGCTAATCTGATTTCACCATAACTCTACATTCCTGGATAATCCCCTTAGTCATCAAGAATCTATCTTCTGCTGCCTTAAAAATACTCAAATATTCTGCATCTACTCCCTTTTGAGGAAGGGAATTCCAAAGGCTCTCAGCCCTCAGAGAAAAATAAACTTCTCATCTCTATCTTAAGTTGTCCCTGAAATATCTTCACAGAGGCCGGTATCCCATCACCGGGTCACCCTTTATTAACACATGGAGAGTCCTTGACACTGACTCAGCTCCCTTAGAGCCGGCTGTCAGAGTGAGCAGAACCCCTGGCACTCCTGTTTATATCTGTCAGCCAGGGCTCCCTGATTGGACCAGGTTAACACCCCCAAACAAGGAACTCATATTCTATGAGGTCCACCTGTTGACCTCATGACAGTCACTACAGTTTCCCCTCCCACCCTTTGTAGTGGGCATTGCCAGCTGGGTCAGTATGTATTAATGATCACTAGTTGCCCTGGAGAAGGTGGTGGTGAGTTGGCTTTCTTAACCACGACAGTCCATGGTGTGTAGAGACACCCACAGAGCCATTAAGACTGGCCTAGACCAGAATACTACAGAGTGTCACCCTCCAAAAGTTGGGGTCACTCAGTGGTTCGCACCGCTGCCTCACAGCGCCAGGGGCCCAGGTTCAATTCCACCCTCGGGCGACTGTCTGTGTGGAGTTTGCACATTCTCCCCGTGTCTGCATGGGTTCACTCTGGTTTCCTCCCACAGTCCAAAGATGTACAGGTTTAGGTGGATTGGCCATGCTAAATTGCCTGTAGTGTTCAGGGATGTGTAGGTGAGGTGGGTTATAGGGGGATAGGTCTGAGTGGAATGCTCCGAGGGTCAGCGTGGAATTGTTGGGCTGAAGGGCCTGTTTCCACACTGTACGGATTCTATGATTGTCGCCATACACCCTCTTCCTTCTCCTCCCAAATTCCCTGGGATTAAAATCACCAAAACTTCTCCTGCTCAGACTGAGCCCCTCCCAGGACCTCCGACAGGTGAACTCCACCTTTCTCTGCCACAATCTTTAAACCTCAAACCACCCAATGACCAGGGACTGAAGGGTTACGTTACCCGGGGCAGGTTGCAAAGACTAGACTTTACAGCTTGTGGAACGTGGGCATCTCTGGCTGAGGCAGCATTTACTGCCCATCCCTGATTGCCCAAAGGGTAGTTAAGAGTCAACTACATTGCTGTGGGTCTGGAGTCACATGTAGGCCAGACCAGGTTAGGATGGTGGTTTCCTTCCCTAAAGGACATTAGTGAACCAGATGGGTTTTTCCTGACAATCAGAAATGGATTCACGGTCATCATTAAACCCTTAATTCAAGATTCTGTACTAAATTCAAAATCTACCATCTGCTGTGGTGGGGTTTGAACCTGGACCCTCAAAACACTGGATGAGTTTCTGGATTAATCGTCCAGCGATAATACCACTCTACCATTGCCTCCCCTTGAAGGCAGAAGATGTACAGGATGGATTCATTGTGATCGTTAAACAATTCGGAGTTGTCAGAGAGAAACTGGGAGCTTGCTGGGGGTAGGCAGTGTGATGATGTGAATTATAGATCTTCAGGGCCAATGGCAGGAAATCCATCTTCATGTAAGATTTTAAGGCAACCTAGAACTCTCACCAAAAACGGGTGCTGGGGCTTGGCGATCGATCGAAAATGGATGATTGTTCAGCTTTAAGACTCGAGAGCCAGGCAGGCAGCTGGAGTTACAATACAAATCAACCCTGGGATAGATGAGTGGTGAAACACATTAAGGAGGTGGAATGATAGACCTCTCTTCCTATAATCACTCGGTTTAATTTCCTCTCCTGCATGCTGTTTCCATCCTGCCTCATCCTCTCTCAAAACCCATCAATTCCTCTTTAAAGCGAGAATGTAAAAAATGCAGCTGACCCAGATTCTCCTGGTTTCGACGAAATGAGGGATGAGGCAGGAGCTTGCAATAAAAGCATGGGACTTGCGATCAAACCAGTCTTCACAGGTTGGGAAAGAATCCAATTAATCTTATCCATCCCAATTAGTCTACAACAGGGCAAGAGAATTGTTTGCTAAAGCAGCAGTGAACATGAAAAAATACTTCAGCAATGTTCTCTTATTAATCACTATTATTCAAAATTCATTTCGTGCCAGAGGCGGGGTTTCAGAATTTGCAAATGCATGGATTTTTTTTTTATCTGCACTGACAGACTTGCTGGAAGATGAATGTGTTCTCAACAATGCTTCCCTCAAGCCTTCCCTTATATTGCAGGTCTCAGGCTGCATTGGCACTTACTGCCTATTTATAACTCTATTTTGCTGATGACTGCCTCTGCCTGGGCTCAAGCAGACCCTGCGTAATGATCCACATTTCATGTAGGAGCCGAGATCAGCCAGACAGGTATCCTCAACCACCAAGAGTCAGACAGACTCTGCACTGAGGGGAGGATTGGTGCCAGTTCTATAGCCCTGAAACCACCAGGTCGAGCTGTACTGCAGAAGATTAGATAGGGTGGACAGTGAGAGCCTTTTTCCGAGGATGATGACTTCAGCTTGTACGGGGTGGGGGGGGTGGCATAGCTGCAAATTGAGGGGTGATAGATTTAAGACAGATGTCAGAGGCAGGTTCTTTACTCAGAGAGTGGTAAGGACGTGGAACACCCTGCCTGCCAATGTAGTGAACTCAGCCACATTAGGGGCATTTAAACAGTCCTTGGATAAGCATATGGATAATGCTGGGATAGTGTAGGGGGAGGGACTTAGATTAGTTCACAGGTCGGCGCAACATCGAGGGCTGAAGGGCCTGTTCTGCGCTTTATTGTTCTATGTTCTATGTTCTATGAAACAGACCCTTCAGTCCAACTCATTTGTGCTGACCAGCTTTCCTAAACTGACCTAGTCCCATTTGCCAACATTTAACCTATACTCCTCTAAACCCTTCCTATTCATGTCCCCATCCAGGTGCCTTTTAAATGTAACTGTACCAGCCTCCACCACTTCCTCTGGCAGCTCATTCCGTACCCGCACCACCCTCTGTGTGAAAAATGTTGCCCCTCAGGTCCCTTTTAAATCTTTCCCCTCTCACCTTAAACCTGTGCCCCTCTAGTTTTGGGCTCCCCCACGTTCGGGTGCCTTGCACATTCACCCCACACTTGGTGGGGGCAGGATGTGATCCCCACCTCAAAACAGGGAATGAAACCAAGTGAAACATCAAAGTCCAGGCCAGTCTCCCCTCAAACCGAGTCCGTAGCTCTGCTCTTCAAGATGACAAGAGAAGGAAAACTGGGCTGATTTTCCTTTCTGCAATTCCCAGCCGTTCAGGATTAATTCTGTCAACCATTTTTAACACTTTCATTCACAGGATGTGGGCATCACTGGCTAGGCCAGCATTTATTGTCCATCCCTAATTGCCCCGGGGCAGGTACACATCAACCATGTTATTGCAGGGTCTGTGCGCCAAACCAGATAAAGACAACAGATTTCCCACATTAGTGAACCAGATGGGTTCTTTTTCCCCTGCCAGCAGCCAGCATTAGATTCTTAATTCCAGATTTTTATTGAAATCAAATTCCACTGTCAGCCAATGTGGCATTTGCACCTGGGCTCCCCAGAACATTAGCTGGGTCACTGAAGTAACTGCCTGAGATAATTTGTTTTAAATTTCAAAAATATCCTTTATTCATAAAATATATCTTTATATATAAACATAGACACAACCAGCCCAGCTCCTCCCCTCCACCCACTGTATCCCAAAACCAGTCCAACATGTCTCTGCCTCCCTAACCTGTTCTTCCTCTCACCCCTCCCTTCCTCCCACCCCAAGCCGCACCTCCATTTCCTACCTACTAACCTCATCCCACCTCCTTGACCTGTCCGTCTTCCCTGGACTGACCTATCCCCTCCCTACTTCCCCACCTATACTCTCCTCTCCACCTATCTTCTTTTCTCTCCATCTTCGGTCCGCATCCCCCTCTCTCCCTATTTATTCCAGTTCCCTCTCCCCATCCCCCTTTCTGATGAAGGGTCTAGGCCCGAAACGTCAGCTTTTGTGCTCCTGAGATGCTGCTTGGCCTGCTGCGTTCATCCAGCTCCACACTTTGTTATCTTGGATTCTCCAGCATCTGCAGTTCCCATCATCTCTGACACAAATACAGTTCTGTTCTGCACAGTAGCATAACAAGGAAACTAACAAACATTGGAGTTTGACTCTATTCAAACAAACCAAAGACATCTCTGACACATACAAAACTATATTTCCATGGGTGCAGGCACCAGGAGGGTTTGATAACCGAACTGGCCCCCAATTTACTTCAGCAGGAAGACCTCAGTCTTTCCCCACTGCACCTTGGCAGCAGCTGCCCCAAGCTTTAGCATGTTCCCCAGCACATCGCCCTGGACCTTGGAATGTGCCAGTTGCAACACCACTGGGCCAGCACCTCCCATTAAGCACAGAGTCTGAGATTCCAGTCCCGAGAGGCTTTGTCTTTTACTTCTGAAAAAATGTGGCCAACCTCAAACCCCCTCCAACGTCAGTTCGTTCATCGCTGACTGTGGGAGCTCAATTTGCACAAAACTGCAGCTGCATTTGTCTACATGACTGCAGTGATTGCATTCTCTATTTTGGGAGGCAGCTTGAAGTGTGACGAGGTGCATTATAAATACAGCTCTGTCTTTCATCATTAATATTGCTTTCAGTGTGTAGCAGACACTTGGTGTCATTCGCTCTAATTGTCTTGGTATTAAATATTTTAGTTTAATGGATTTGTGGGTTTATGAAGCTTTTTCTGGATTGTGAATGCAAGGTAATTAATACTTTTTCTGCCATTGTCGCAGTAATTTATATTAGGAGTACCAACTTCACTTCACAATGCAAATAAAAGCGAATGAGAATTACCTCACAGTGCATAAAGAGGTGATCATTGTTTTACCTCAAATCCCTAGTGAAAACTCAAATTTATATCAAAAATTAAATTGTATAGGAGTCCAGCAACCAAAAAAATCCAAATGAGGCCATTCGGCTCATCTGGTATGTGAGAGGGTTAGTATTCTGTCCATTCATAAGATGAAGAAACAGCTTTAATAAAGGGCTTGATTTTATTTGATTTATTATTTTCACATGCACCTAGGTACAGTGAAAAGGTTTTGTTTTGTGAGCAGTACAGGCAGATCATATCATATAAAGAGCATTAGGGTAATAAAACAGAGTGAGGAGCACAATATTAGAGAAGGTGCATAAAGAGTGAGATCAACATTAAATTTAAAATTAGAGAGGTCCATTCGGAAGTCCAAAAGCAGCAGGGAAGAAGCTGTATTTTCAAAATTTTATATCACCTGCCCAACAGAAGGTGGAAGAGAGTATAACCAGGGTGGGAGGTGACTTTGATGATGTTGGCGGTTTTTTTGAGGCAGTGGGACGTAGAGTTGTTAGAGTTTAAGACTTGCTCATGACCACCCTGCTCCCTGCCACCTACCCCTCAGTTTTAAGAACCTCCTTAATTAGCCTGCCTTTTTGTATTCCTTTTCTCTAATTCATCATTCTCTGCTCGTCCTACATAAACCTGTCTCTTTTCTTTAAACCACATTAAGCTTTCTCAAGGTGTTTTTCTCTACATGAGACAAAAGGAAGAGCAACTTGCGTTCAAGTAACATGCTAATGACTGGGATAATGGGTCTTTTCAATGGGAGAGGTTAAGGGCTAAATATTGTTCAGTATGTTGGGGATAATGCCTTAAAGTAGGGCTAGAGCCTTAGACCCCATCTGAAAGGCAGCTCCCCCAGGGCTGCATCAGCCTGATTTATATGCTCAAAGCTGTGGAGAGGGATGTAGAGTGGGACAGGATGGGAGTAGGAGGGGATATGGGGTGGGAAAACTGGGATAGAGAGGGCATGGCTCAGACGAAAGAGTGTGTTTCCATTGGCAGTACGATTGGCATTGGAGGGGGAGCAAGAGTTGGAACAATCTAATGCTTTACTCCTCACACTCCTGGTCAATATTTGTGCCTCATATTGCTACATTTCCCACATTATAACAGAGACTGCTCTCCAAAGATTGTTTCATTGCCCGTGAAGCACTTTGGAACATTTTAAATTCATGAAAGACATTACAAAAATGCAATTCTTTTGTTTGGAACATAACTTTTGATCCCATTATCATTTTAACAAGAAATCTCACACACAGAGTTTCCTTTTGAGACTTTGATGACTTTAGTCATTTTCACAGATTCAATATTTGCCTGTTGAGAATTTCAGAATCAAATCAGCCCTTCTTTTTACTGATAGATTTAAAATCATTTTCTCTCAGTAGCTCTATGACATTGTATCACACCACAGACATCCCCCACATCTAAAGCACTGGACAGAGCCAGATTTATAACTCTTTCATCAAGACACTGTTCAGCAAGTTCCTCCATCAACCTGAGATAAGTAGAAATGCTTTATAAATTGTCATTTCAATGTGGGTTTTCATTCAGCGATAAAATCTACTGTTGAAAAACTGAAATCACTCACATCAACAAAACATTTTTACCAAACCACTTAGGTTTGTAAGAGATTTCTTGATCAAGTATATCATCACAGTTCAGGCTGAAGAACAAAACAGGAAAGGTCACTAAAACAAGCAGATTCCTTGAAAAGATCTATCCCATGTTCTGTCCCTGTCCCTCAAGTTGACCTTCTGACTGTGTTTCCACAGTGCTTTCCCTCTCGAGAGGGACACACTCACCCAAATTCAGCAACACTGCCTGGGTAAGGGGCAACTTTTTCACCCAGAGGGTGGAGCATGCGCAGAATGAGCTGCCAGAGGAAGTGGTGGAGGCTGGTACAGTTACAACATTTAGAAGGCATCAGGATGGGTAAATGAATAGGACGGGTTTAAAAGGGGATATGGCTCAGATGCTGGCAAATGGAACTAGATTAATTTCGGATACCTGGTCGGCATGGATGGGTTGGACTGAAGGGTCTGTTTCCACGTTGTACAGCTCTATGACTGTAGGATTGAGGAAGGATTGGATTAGAGTCAGAGATTTGTATGGAGTCCAATAAGCCTGCAGAGACATTACTGCTACTAAAGATTTGCTAATCCTAATTTCCTGCATTTTCCCATGTCCTCGAATGTTCTGATATTTGAAGTGCTCATCCAAGTATTTTTTTTTTAAAAAGGTGTAAGGTTTCCAGCCTTCCAGGCAGCGGATTCCAGATTCGCACCACCCTCTCAGTGAAAATGTTTTCTTCTCAAAAGTCCTGTGAATCTCCTGCCTGCCCCTTACTGTAAAACTGTGCCCTCTCATGATTGACTCCTCAACCAAGGGTAACAGCTACTCTCTATTCCCCCGTCCATGCCCCTCATACACTTCTCTGCTCTGAAGAAAACAATCCAAGACTTTCTAGTCTCTCCTTTCTAGCTCAAATTCTCCATGCCAGGCTGCATTGTGGTGAACCATCTCTATACCCACCAACCACGCACCTTGCACCACCCCACCAAGTACCATCACATCCTTCCTGGATTGGCTTGGATGTTAGTTTTGGTCAAATGCAGGGGCAGGACCATCTTTGACAGGCATCTATTCTCAGTCTTGAGCCCAGTATCAAGGAGACAAATATTCCCCTTAGCCCATGAGCCCACATTCCCATGTGGAAACTAGTTCTCCGACTTCCAGTGTCTGGGAGCATGTATAAACTCCACACCCAATTACTCAGCATGTAGCACCACGGTGACATTGAAACGGAGGGGACTGAAGTGTCTAAAACAATGACAGGTCTCATTTGTTCCAAAGAACAGTCATCAAAACATCAACTCTGTTTTTCTCTCATTATAGAGGCTGCCAGACCTGCCGAGTTTCTCCAGCACTTTCTGTGCATGTCTTAGATTGCCAGCTCTGCAGCACTTTCCTCTTCATTACTGTTAGAGTCAGAAAGTGGGATTGAGTTGGATGGCTCCTAGCTGATAGCAGAGACACAATGGCTTGAATGGCCTCCTCTCATGCTGTACATTTCTATAATTCTGCTCCACATTTAGCCTACTTCAATCTTTGTTACTTGTTACTTGTTACTTGTTCCACATCTTGCCGAGTATGCTCTCGCCCTTTCTTTCTTCCAATGCCTCCATTTCAACTTCCCTGTTTTGGGAAGTGAACCCAGGACATGTTGCCTGACTCAGGTTTCTCAGGTTGAAGTGGTCAGGATAGCAGAACACTGAACCTGGGACAGTGCGGACAGGACCAGTTGAACACAGGAGGACAGCTAAGGGAGGAGATGGAGAGCACAGGAGACTCAGCTCAACAGGAGACAACAACAGTGAACATTTTTGTCCCATGTCTTTGGAAGTGAGAGATCAGTTAGTAAGGTCTAATCCCAACAATCTCCAACCTTTGATATTCACAGGTTATGTGTAGGGGCAAAGGATTCACCGCATTGAGTCTAGCAGTGGCCTGGGGGATTGATCAAGATGTTTGAAGCAACTTTGGCATAAATCAGTGTTCCTGTGAACAGATTGATATGTTCAGGGAGACAGGTATAAATTACTCAGGGTCTGAACAGATGAGCTGGCGTGATGTTTATTTCAGTAAGACCCAAGGAATCACAGTTGCAGTACAGAAGGAGGCCATTCAGTCAATGCTAGCTCTCAGCCAGAATCATATTCTGGCTTCCAGTGAGTGAGGATTCACTGAATTTCTGGCTTCAGTAGATCTCAGGGACCACAAACTATTAATAGAGTGTGAGAATTTGCAAACAGTGCTCTCATTTCCAACAGTGAGTGAGTAAGTAAGTATTTAACAACAGGGCCCTCTGGAGGTTAATAAAGTGTAAGAGAAGGCATCCTCACCCCATCCCGTACCGCAGCCAGGTCTCGACTGATCCAACAACACTCTACAGCGAGAGAAATTCCCACGGCAATGCTCGTGCCCCCATCCCCCACATTCAAACGACAGTTCTGTTGATCAAACACTTGTGTCCTTGCTCCTCAAGTGTTCAGAAAAACACCAGCAAAACCAGCTACAGTGAGCATGCCCATACGGGCTGGAAAGTATCTCCCCTGCTAGGTCCTGTTTTTCGACTCATGGCCAGCCTTCTGGGAGAGAATAAAGAAAACCCTGATGCCAGCATTTCCCTTAATGGCCAAGAGGAACTTGTTCCCAATCTTTTAACTTGGGGACAGCTCGTCCTTCAAACTGTATTATGCTTTGAATGGCAGCAAAGAAGAAAAGAAAGCAAGTGCTGCATTCTGCAGTCAGATCAAGGGCCTCAATGGATTTTCTGTGCTATGTGTCCAAAGATCTTAGAATCTCAGTATCCTTACAGTGCAAAAACAGACTACTCAGCCCATTGAGCCTGCACCTACCCTCCAAAGAGTATCCCACACTAACTCCATAACTTCACTTTTAGCACAGCCAATGCACCCTGCCCTGTACAACTTTGGACCGTGGGAGGAAACCCACGCAGACATGGGGGAATGTGCAAATTCCACACTGACAGTCACCTGAGGGTAGAATCGAACCCGGCTCCCAGGCGCTGTGAGGCAGCAGCACTAAGCACTAATCTTCAGGTTGAGGGCAGGCCTGGTCAACCATACACAGACCCATGGTGGAATCTCAATGACCCTGATTAAATATCATTCTCAGACTGAGGGACAGCCGTCAGTGAGGACCAGGGGAATACAGGCTGTGGAGCAATTTGTGTTTCCATCCTGTCAGAATTTGGAGAGGCATTTCCTCGACTTTGCTTGGCGCAAGTGGGAAGAAAAAACCACTGGGTCCTTCAAGTGTTTGGTAGCTTTAAAACTAAGAAGCGTCCAGATTTGTTGAAGCTGCGGTGCTTCAGTTGTGGGACCTGCCTGCAGCTGGACTGTGCATGCCCCTACCCCCAGGACCCTATAACATGCAATTGCTGGGTGTGCAGTGAGCTGACCAGTTTGAGTGATCTGGCTGGCAGTGCGCCCGGGTGAAGCTGATACTATGAGTCCCTTCTGTTCCCCATAAACAGACATTCAAGGCTTTTGCAAACAGCTCACTGCAATCACAGGGTCTGCAAGGCAGCTGCCTTACATTAAGCTAAGCAATTCTTAATACAGCCCCAATACAGTTTCAGGGAAACACCATCCAAATTCATCAACCTCTTCTTTCTCCCTTTTCCACTTGCTCAATCCCACTTCCCTTGTCATGTTTATTTCTCTCTTTCTCTCTCTCACACACATTGCCTCTCCAGCTGTTAATTATCACAACTGCCTTTCCCTCCCATCTACCCCTGTGAACATCATGTTTCTCTCTCTCTCTCTGTCTCCTCCCCATCCCCTTGATCAGTCCTTTCCCAAACTCCACCCTACTGCACTTCAAATTCAAACAGCCCATTCTTGTTTGTAAATTCCTCTGAAACAGTCACATCCTCAAGCCTCATGACCTTCTGGGATGACTGTGCGCCTCAAATTCTGGTTTGGTGAGTGTCTTTGATTCCTATCACAGCACCATTTGCAGCCAAGCTGCCTGAGCCCAGAAGCTTCAGGATACTCCTCCCAGACCCTGTTCACCCCCTCCCTGTCTGCTCCCTGAAACCTACCTCTTTGAGCATACCTCCAAATATCTCCTCTATGCTATGTGCTGTTCAGGAGTGCTCTACTGAGCCCTGGACAAACTGTAGGCCGGTGACCATCACTGCCTCAGTCTCCACTTGTCTCCCTCCTCAACACGTTCATGTGCCTTCACTCCCAGTACAGTCATTGCGCAATGTACAAGAGGTTCAGCAGGCATGAACTGACTAACAATAGACAAGAAGTAGTATCTGATGAAATTGTGTCCACTGCAACCATCTGAGATTGTTCGCATCATATTGCAAATCCTCCTATTGGTCTGTGATGGGATGTGGGATAAACCCCCAGCAGACATCTTCAGTAAGGGGGAGGCTTGATCTTGTTGAAGTGGTCAGGTTTGCTTTGAAGTATTTAATAAGTAGTTACATTCCACCTGAATTACTGATAATCTCTTGGGAGGCCTCAAGTTAGAATTTAAAATAGGGACAGGTTACTGCAAACTGAGATTTACTGGGACAATTTAAAACAAACCCTAGCTGGCTCCTCCCACAGGATTACATCATATCCTGGTGGGCAGAGCTTATCGCATGGCATCAATTAACTCTTTCAGATACTAACTGCTTCAAACAACAGGTAATGGAGAGAATGGAGGAAGATTGACGAGTTGGAGAGTGTGAGTATAACAGGGAAATGACCATAACAGCATCAGAAATAGCAACAAGAGGAGGTCAATCAGCTCCTTAAGCCTGTTCTGCCATTCAATTGGATCATGGCTGATCAGACATATTCCATTTCCTGCCACTTCCCCATAACCCTCGCTTTCCCTGACTGATTGATAACCTAATTCAGCCTCAAATACAAACCGGGACTCTGTTCCCCCAGCTCTCTGTGGCAAAGTGTTCCAAAACTGTCAACCCCCTGAGAGAAGACATTCCTCCTCATCTCAATCTTAAATTGGTGCCACATTATTTTGAGACTGTACCCTCTGGCCTAGACTCTCCCTGAGGGGAAACCTCCTCTCAATATTTACCCTGTCACCCCCCTTAAGAATCTGATATATTTCAGTGAGATCACCTCCCATTGTTCTAAACACCAGTGAGAGAGTCCCAGACAATAAAATGTGAGGCTGGATGAACACAGCAGGCCAAGCAGCATCTCAGGAGCACAAAAGCTGACATTTCAGGCCTAGACCCTTCATCAGAGAGG
Source organism: Stegostoma tigrinum (assembly GCF_030684315.1). Lineage (NCBI taxonomy): Eukaryota > Metazoa > Chordata > Chondrichthyes > Orectolobiformes > Stegostomatidae > Stegostoma > Stegostoma tigrinum. The sequence goes on along the minus strand of NC_081389.1, from coordinate 24,592,602 downwards.
GGGATGGGGTGAGGGTTCTGGAATAAATAGGGAGAGAGGGGGAGGCAGACCGAAGATAGAGAGAAAAGAAGATAGGTGGAGAGGAGAGTATAGGTGGGGAGGTAGGGAGGGGATAGGTCAGTCCAGGGAAGACGGACAGGTCAAGGAGGTGGGATGAGGTTAGTAGGTAGAAAATGGAGGTGCATCTTGGGGTGGGAGCAAGTGATGGGTGAGAGGAAGAACAGGTTAGGGAGGCAGAGACAGGCTGGGCTGCCCAAGTTCTTCAAGGACCGCAACATCCCCCCATAGTGGTCGAGAACGCCCTTGACCGCATCTCCCGCATTTCCCGCAACACATCCCTCACACCCCCGCCCCCGCCACAACCGCCCAAAGAGGATCCCCCTTGTTCTCATACACCACCCCATCAACCTCCAGATACAACGCATCATCCTCCGACACTTCCACCATCTACAATCCGACCCCACCACCCAAGACATTTTTCCATCCCCACCCTTGTCTGCTTTCCGGAGAGACCATTCTCTCCGTGACTCCCTTGTTCGCTCCACACTCCCCTCCAACCCCACCACACCCGGCACCTTCCCCTGCAACCACAGGAAATGCTACACTTCCCCCCCACACCTCCTCCCTCACCCCTTTCCCAGGCCCTAAGATGACTTTCCACATTAAGCAGAGGTTCACCTGCACATCTGCCATTGTGGTTTACTGTATCCATTGTACCCGGTGTGGCTTTCTCTACATTGGGGAAACCAAGCAGAGGCTTCGGGACTGCTTTGCAGAACACCTCTGCTCGGTTCACAATAAACAACTGCACCTCCCAGTCGCGAACCATTTTAACTCCCCCTCCCATTCTTTAGATGACATGTCCATCATGGGCCTCCTGCAGTGCCACAATGATGCCACCCGAAGGTTGCAGGAACAGCAACTCATATTCCGCTTGGGAACCCTGCAGCCCAATGGTATCAATGTGGACTTCACCAGTTTCAAGATCTCCCCTTCCCCCACCGCATCCCAAAACCAGCCCAGCCTGTCCCTGCCTCCCTAACCTGTTCTTTCTCTCACCCATCTCTTCCTCCCACCCCAAGCCACACCTCCATCTCCTACCTACTAACCTCATCCCACCTCCTTGACCTGTCCTTCTTCCCTGGACTGACCTATCCCCTCCCCACCTATACTCTCCTCTCCACCTATCTTCTTTTCTCTCCATCTTCGGTCCGCCTCCCCCTCTCTCCCTATTTATTCCAGCACCCTCTCCGATGAAGGGTCTAGGCCCGAAACGTCAGCTTTTGTGCTCCTGACACGCTGCTTGGCCTGCTGTGTTCATCCAGCTTCACACTTTGTTACCTTGGATTCTCCAGCATCTGCAGTTCCCATTATCAGTGAGAGAGTCCCATCTTGTTTAGCCTTTGCTCATAAAACAACCCCTCCAATACTGTGGTTGTGCAATACACAGAAGGAATCAGGCTGTTGAAATGAGAATTTACTTTGTATTATTTCACTTAGACCAAAACTAAAGAAAATTACAGTACAGGAACAGGCCCTTCGGCCCTCCAAGCCCGCACTGACATGCTGCTGGTCACAACTAAACCCCCTACCCTCCCGGGGACTATTTCCTTCTATTCCCATCCTATTCGTGTATTTGTCAAGCTGCTCTTTAAAAGCCACTATAGTATCCGCTTCCACTACCTCCCCCTGGCAGAGAGTTCCAGGCACCCACCACGCTGTGTAAAAAACCTGCCTCATACGTCACCTTTAAATCTTGCCTATGCACCTTCAAGCCTTGGCCCCAGTAACTGACTCTTCCATCCTTGTTACAGTGGTCAGTTAGTCAGCTCACCAAAATCAAGAACACACCAAACAGGGACACAAAATGTCAGAGTTATTCCCATCTCCAGGTCAGAGGCCAACATTGGTCAATATCTGGTCACTGAGGGGGTCGCTCCACCCTCCGCACAGAGCTACCCAGCAACAGCTTTTAACAGGCAGCTAGAGATGAGTAACAAAGATTGTCTTACCGGTACCAGCCACATCCTGGGGTTACAGGTACTTCCTTGCTGGAAAATGATGGGGTTGTGTGTCACTGCTGAACATCACTTCCAGGAGCGACTTGGTCTCAGAATCAGGACAGCAACTTTGTGATTCCCAGAAGCCACCAAGTCGCTTAGTGTGGGTAGCACTGGGGAGGACTACAACAAAATACAGGAAAACATGAATAAAATTCCAGAATGGGAATGCTGCTGAAAAATAAACTTCAACACAGATCAGTCAGGTGGTAGAGTTTAGTCAGAAAGCTAAGGCCATTGATAAAGACACTAAGGAGCAAGAGAACAAAATCATTAACTCAGATTGTGAATAAGGCCCTTAAACAAAGCAAACTCAACCCTGATCTCATTCCTAGAGGAGTAGGATTGAAAAGCAGAGCGCTGGCGTTGCTTTGAATTTTCAGATAGTCTGCATTTGATCCACATTGAGACACAAATGTCTGGTGACAGTGTAGTGACACTGTTAATTCAGAAATCGAGGCGCTGACCCAGGGGCCAGGTTCAAATCCTACTATAGCACATGGTGGAATTCTGGAATTAGAGATCTCCTGATGACAAAATCCATCTTGGGGGCTATCTCGTATCTCATATATAAAATTCTAACAAGATGAAAGAGGTTACATCCGTGTGGGATGTTCCCAATGGTGGGTGAGTCCAGAGCCAGGAGTCACTGTTTAAGGATAAAGGGTAAACAGTTTAAAACTGAGATGTAGAGAAATGTCTTCACCAAGAGAGTGGGGAGTCTGTGGAATTCACTGACACAGAGACAGGCAGAAGCATTTTCAGGGGCAAGTTACATATAGCCCTTGTTACATATAGCTGAAAAGGTCAAGGGATATGGGAAGGGGTGGATTAGGGCATTGAGCTTGATGATCAGCTGTGATTATAATGAGTGGTGGAGCAGGCTCAAGAGACTGGATGGCCTAATCCTGCTCCAATCTTCTGAGGTTCACTAATGCCATCCTTACTCCGTCTGACCTACATGTGGCTGCAGACCCTTAGCAATGTGGCCAACTCTTAACTGCTCTCTCGGGCAAATCTAGCAAATACAACATACTAATTAGGAACAAGAGTAGGCCATTCAGCCCCTCGAACCTGTTGCTCCATTTAATATGATCATGGCTGACCTGATTGTGGGCTGAGCTAAACTGTCCTGCCTAACCCCTATCACCTTTAACTCCCTCGTTGGTCGAGATTCCATCGACTTGTGCATTAAAATTACAGAAAGTTTGTAAATGCCCACTCCTCACTGCTAACAGGCTGCAGCATTTCCCAGAGACAGACAGCAGTCTGATTGACCTTCTATTTCCTGCTTTCTGCCTCCTTCCTTTTTTGAATGCAGGAGTTAGATTTACTGGTTTCCAATCTGATGGAGCCTTTCGGAAAACTAGGGAATTTTGTACAATTCTGACCAATCCATTTGTTATCTCAGCTGTCAGAGTTTGGATTTCCTTTTGAAGTTGGCAAAACTCAGCCACTGGAACGTGGCTTACTCCTATTTTTTTGTTACACAAGCAGGAATTGCTGGAGAAACTCAGGAGGTCTGGCAGCATCTGTGGAGAGAAAGCAGAGTTAACGTTTCAGGTTTGATAACCCTTCTGCATGACTCTGTTTCTATGTTCCTTTCAGTTAAATGCCCCAATCTTCTCCCTATGTTCCAAACATAGAAAATAGCAGTAGGCTGTTCGGCCCGTTGAGCCTGCCCCATCATTCAATATGATAAGGGTTGATCATCCAATTCCATCCTCTGTTCCTTTCTTCCCACAGAAACATAAAGTTAGAAGAAAATTTGCTAAAATGAAATTTAGGTTGTGAAAGTCTACAGACCCAACAATGAATGAAGAGGCTGGGCTCTTTTCTCCAGAAAAGACAACGCATGAAATGATGGTGTTCTAAACAGAAAGGTTTTAATACTATAGAATGAATCTCCAAGGATCATTGGACTCAAATCGTTAACTCTGTATGTCTCTCTCTCTCTCTCTCCCCACAGACACTGCCAGATCCGCTGAGTTTCTGAGATAGTAGGAACCGCAGATGCTGGAGAATCCGGTTTAAACAAGGTGTAGAGCTGGATGAACACGGCAAGCCAAGCAGCAGAGGAGCAGGAAAGCTGACGTTTCGGGCCGAGACCATTTTTCAGATCATAATGAAACATCAGCCTTCCTGCTCCTATGATGCTGCTTGGCCAACTGTGTTCATCCAGCTCTAGACCTTGTTATCTACTGAGTTTCACCAGCATTTTTTGTTTTAATTTCAGATTTCCAATACCTACATTTTGTTGTTTTCCTAGGTATTAGGAGGCAATAGAGGAAGTTTTCACTTGTGGGTGCAATTAGGCATGGGGCCATAAACATAAAACTGCCACAAGCTAATGTTACAGGGAGTTTCTAGAATGGGGAAATGTTTAGGAATGTGACTGTGGCTAACACAGAGGGCAGTGAAGGTGCTGAGCAAAGGAGTTGCCTCTGAGCTGTCAGTGCAAGAGGCACAGGCTGTGTTGAAGTTGACGGGGCTTGGAAAGCTGAGAGAGAGTGTGTTGTTAGAGATAATGGGAACTGCAGATGCTGGAGAATTCCAAGATAATAAAATGTGAGGCTGGATGAACACAGCAGTGTGTGTTGTTAGGCCCACAGGTTTAACAATGCTCAAAATAAATGCTCCTCCAGTCCTTTGGTACTTCACACACAATAAAATGAATCTGGCTGACTTTGTAAATATCCAACCTGACACGTTCTCAGATCCCATCCTTGTTCCTCATCCTCTTCACTTCACATGTTCACTTCAAATCAAAGCAAAGCAACAGCTCAGAATCCCATTCCAACCCATCTGTTCGGCAGCTTCCAGGCTGCAGATCCCTTCCCCTCCTTCCCACAACGGTCAATTACCTCCCCATCTCCAGCTCCAGCTCAACAGATTCTGTATCATAAACCTTCACTTTATATCAGGACTTTCCAATCAAAACGAAAATTCAAACATCAAAGAATTCTATGAACTAGGTTCATGTGTATGGTGTGCTGAGTAATTAACTTATTGAAAACTGTAATTAGAGAAGAGTTTTATTGTCCATGTGTGGGGGAGGCTGTGGGCTACACTCATGAAATGCTAATTAACACCTAATTAACATGACTTTAATTAGCTGTCTGATTAGCCCGAAGAGTTGGAAGGAGATTCATTCCTCTGCTTGTCCCGAGTGTTACTCTATGGCTATTAAAGGCACAAAAATTGTAGTTCAGTATGATTCATAAATAAATTTCCTTTCTGTTGCCCATCAAGTCTTGCCCACCCTTGAGATTCCACGACAGAGACATTGAGAAATGGAGTGAGTGAGTGATTGGTTTCAGCTCTAAGATCAGCCAATAGACTTCCTGTGTATGAGCTGGCTCCTAAAGGCAAACCACATAAAGATAAATGACTATTTTTATAGAGAAATAAATGTCAAACTGATGGAAGTGAAGAATATTGGAAAGGGGTTTGATGGGAATTTTAAAGCTTCAGGCTTTTAGGGAACATTCCTCCCAAACGTGACCCAATATGAAGCAATGGCCATCACACAGCAATATAATGGGAAGCCCCATCTAGAGCCTGTCACTGAAGCATTGTCCCCCTCTCAATATTCTACCATCTGTATCGAATCAGCACCTCTGCCCGCTGAGCCTTCCCACCGAGCCGCCCGCCTCCCCACCGAGCTGCCCGCCTCCCCAATGACCCTCCCGCCTTCCCAATGACAACCCCGCCTCCACACTGAGCCGCCCGTCTTCCCACCGACCCGCCCGCCTCCCCACTGAGCCGCCCGTCTTCCCACCGAGCCGCCTGTCTTCTCACCGAGCCGCCCGTCTTCTCACCGAGCCACCAGCCTTCCCAATGGCCCACCTGTCTTCCCACCGACCCGCCCGCCTCCCCACCAAGCCACCTGCCTCCCCAATGACCCACCCACCTCCCCAATGACCCTCACCCCTCCCCACTGAACCGCCCACCTCCCTACCGACCCGCCCCCCCCACCCACCGACACGCCTCCCCAACGAGTAACCCGCCTTCCCAAAGACCCACTCGCCTTCCCAATGACCCACCCTCCCCCCCAACACGCTCCCCCCCCTCCCCACTGAGCCGCCCACCTCCCAACCGAGCCGCCGGCCTCCCCATCGACTCAACCCCTCCCCCCGACCCACCCGCCTCCCCACTGACCCGCCCCCTCCCCACTGACCCACCTGCCTTCCCACTACCATCTCCTTCTCTGATTCCAAAAACACATTGTGTTCTCTCAGATAATAAAATGTGAGGCTGGATGAACACAGGCCAAGCAGCATCTCAGGAGCACAAAAGCTGACGTTTCGGGCCTAGACCCTTCATCAGAGAGGGGGATGGGGACAGGGTTCTGGAATAAATAGGGAGAGACGGGGAGGCGGACCGAAGATGGAGAGAAAAGAAGATAGGTGGAGAGAGT
>NC_081389.1:24538622-24581122 GCF_030684315.1 Stegostoma tigrinum | reverse complement strand
TTGTACCCCCTCCCACCTGTACACCATCTCCCCATGTACCCTCTTCCACCTATACCACATCCCCACCTGTACCCCCTCCACCTATACCCTATCCCCACCTTTACCCCCTCCACCTATACCACATCCCCACCTGTACCCCCTCCCACCTATACACCATCTCCACCTGTCCCCACCTGTACCCCCTCCGACCTTTACCCCATCCCCACCTGTACCCCCTCCCACCTATACAGCATCTCCACCTGTACCCCCTCCCACCTATACCCCATCTCCACCTGTACCCCCTCCCATCTATACAGCATCTCCACCTGTACCCCCTCCCACCTATACCCCATCTCCACCTGTACCCCCTCCCACCTATACAGCATCTCCACCTGTACCCCCTCCCACCTATACACCATCTCCACCTGTACCCCCTCCCACCTATACACCATCTCCATCTGTACCCCCTCCCACCTATACACCATCTCCACCTGTACCCCCTCCCACCTATACCCCATCTCCACCTGTACCCCCTCCCACCTATACACCATCTCCATCTGTACCCCCTCCCACCTGTACCCTGTCCCCACCTGTACCCCCTCCCACCTGTACCCTCTCCCCACTTGTACCCCCTTCCACCTGTCCCCTGTCCCCACGTGTAACCTTCCCCACTTGTACCCCCTATCACCTGTACCCCCTCCTACCTGTACACCCTCCCGACCTGTACGCCCTCCTCACCTATACCCCGTCCCTACCTATACCCCCTCCCACCTGTATCCCCTCCCCACCTGTACCCTCTTCCCACCTGTACCTCCTCCCCACCCGTATCCTTCCCCACCTGTACCCCCTCTTACATGTACCCCCTCCCCACCTATACCCCGTCCCACCTATATCCCATGCCCACCTATACGCCCTCCAGCCTGTATGCCCTCCCCACCTGTACCCCTTCCCACCTATGCCCCGTCCTCACCTAGACACCCTCCCGCCTGTACGCTCTCCCCACCTGTACCCCCTCCTCACCTGGTCCCCCTCCCCCCCTATACCCCATCCCCACCTCTACCCCGACCCCACCTATACCCCCTCCCATTTATATCCCCACCTGTACCTGCTCCTGCCTCTATCCTCTTTCGGCCTGTACCCCTTCCCCACTTGTACCCCTCTCCTGCCTGTACCCCCTCCCACCCCCACCCCAACCCCCTGCACCGTCTTTCTGAAACTGACCCAATTCTCATGGAACAGCACACATGCCTTGAAGAGAACAGCGGCTGTGATGGTCTCTGCCGCACTCAGTTTGACATTGTCTGATAATTAATCCCAGCTCATGTTGTTGAAACCAAGGCTTTCCCTCTCATGCTGAGCTTCCTGTAACTATCACATTTTTATTAACCTTTTTTTTTGAAAGAAAAGATGTGTGGTTCTGGGGTTTTCATTTCTCGCTCTGACTGTTTAGTTTAGGCTATACTGAAAACAAAAAGATGTCACATTTGGATTCCAAATGACAAAAGCTTGTCCAATCCCAGTCCAATTAAACCCCCTCACACAGACTGAAACACAGATTGAAGAATGGAGATTGAAAACTGTCAGGTCTGTAATTGTTCAGATAGATCTCAAACACACACTCAGTTCTGAAAGATCCACAGCATTTCAAACAGAGTAACTCACTAAGTCTGCAAACACTTCAGCAACTTTGAAAGAATTTAGTGGAGTTTGCACATTCTCCCTGTGTCTGTGTGGGGTTTCCTCTGAGTGCTCCGGTTTCCTCCCACAGTCCAAAGGTGTGCAGGTCAGGAAGGACTGGCCATGCTACATTGGCCATTATGTCCAGGGATGTATAGGCTGGGTGGATTGGCCATGGGAAATGCATGGTGATAGGGTGGGTGAATATGGGAGGGTTGATCTTTGAAGGGTCAGTGTGGACTTGATGGGATGAATGGCCTGCTTCCACGCTGTAGGAACTCTATAATTCCTTGATTTCCTGATGGAAAGGTAATGGAGATAGTTAATTACATTGACAATGCACACACCGTGCTCAGTCATCAACACTGTTCTCCAAGGCGGGTGATACCCAGACAGAGAATGTTTACACCAGCCCATCAGAAGACTTTAAGCCTGTATGGGTCGGGGCTTGTAATGACAACAGTTCCTAGCCTCAACATACCTTAACCAGAAGGAAACACTCCACATCATTCCAGAGCAGGAAAAAAAACGCAGGAAAAGAGCAGGAAAAGTCTGACACAGAACTACATCGGGTGACTTTCCAGCAAAGACGATGGATTTAAGGAGCGTCTCAAGGAAGGTGGTGGGGTGGGGGGTGGGTGGGTGCGGTGGGGGGGTGGTGGTTAGTGTGCTGGCTACAGTTCGGGGAGGGAATTCCAGTGCTTAGGGCTCAGGAAGGTAGAGACATGACCACGAATGGTAAGGGTGTTTTCCTGCGTGGGAGAATCTCGGAACAGAGAGCATCATCTTCCCTCAGAGGGGAGGGAATGTGTGGAATTCTTTACCTCAGGGGGCTGTGGAGGTTGGGTCATTCCATCTGCTCAAGGCTGAGATTTTTAATCAGGAAGGGAATCAAAGGAAAAGGTAGGAAAGTGGAATTGTGGATGTTCAGATCAACCCTGATTCCATCGAATGGCAAAGCAGAGTCAATGACCTCCTGCCCCTGCACCTCGTGGTGCAGTCACTAAAGTCAGGGAAGCTTGGGGTCCAATTTGAGCAGCTCAGAGATCTCGGGAGGGGTTTGTGAGCTGGGTTCCCGCGAACTGTCTCACTGGCTATGTAGTTCTCCTGGGGTCGGACTGGCAATAACTCTCAGAATTCAAAGTCAATACCACAGTGGGTATGCTGATGCTAACTGATGTGTAACAGAATATCAGAGCAGCTGTGTGTTCACATAGCCCCACAGCTTGGGAGCGGGGGTGAGGGGGTGGCGGTGAGGGGACGGAGCCCATGATAGAGATAGAGAGGACAGGGCAATGGAAGGTTCAATAAAGAGGGTGAGGATTTTAAAACCAAGCCAATGACCAGGAGCCAAAGAGGGTTGGTGATCTCAGGGTGGTAGAGGATCAGGAATTGAAGTGGATGAAGAGTTTTGGGCATTTCCTGTCATTGGAGTGTGGGAGAGCAGTCGGGAGAGCATTAAAATTGTTGAGAGGGCATTAGAATTGTTGAGAGGGCATTAGAATTGTTGAATTGTTGAGAGGGCATTAGAATTGTTGAGTCTGGAGGCAACGAGAACAGGATATTTTTTTCAGCTGCAGGTGAGTTGAGATGGGACGGAGTTTCATTTTCCTGAACTCATGACTGAAATTCATTATTTCTGCAGCAAAATACATCTCATAAATAAAAGAAGTCACATGAATAATTAAACCAGCCCGGAGTTGGATCACAGTATCCCGGTGAGACTAATGCGGGAATTTGCCAATCACATCCTTTCTGGCTGAGGATGATAGAATTGCAGTCTGAACAAAGAAAAGGGAAAAATGTTTCCCTGGAATCCTGTGGAATATCCATGAGAGGGACCTGCAGAGAACAGGGAAGAAACTCGTCCGCTGTCAAACTGCCAAGTGAGAATGGGGGCAGGACAATTGAACCAAAGTGCCTGGGGTTTAAGGGAGGGCAGGAGGATGCTGGGGCGTGAACTGGAGTTAGGAATAGTCAAGGGAAGTTTTGGTTAGAAGGATGAGACTAGATATCGAGTGACACTCTGTGAAAAGCAGCTGCAAGCAAAGATGCTCAAAACATTGATGGGACAAGGGTGAGGCTCTTAAACCCATCCTTCCCCCAAACACCATGCTGATTGGGTAAATACTAACTCCAGATTTGAGGGAGGAGTTACTAACAGAACCTGTCAACTACGTTATACAGAGGAACCAGAGCTGAGAAGGGACTGCCTTCAAATTATTGGGATTAGCATGGGACAGTGGCTCAGTGGTTAGCACTGCTACCTCACAGCTCCAGGGACGCGGGTTCGATTCCAGCTTCGGGCGACTGTCTGTATAGAGTTTACACATTCTCCCCGTGTCTGTGTGGGTTCCCTCCGGGTGCTCCGGTTTCCTACCACAGTCCAAAGATGTGCAGGTTAGGTGAGTTGGCCATGCTATTGCGCCCAGGGATATGCAGGCTGTGGGGGTTAGCTATGGGGAAGTACAGGGTTAGGGGGTATGGGTCTGGGTGGGATGAGTGGGTCAGTGCAGCGCTCGATGGGGATTGAATAGCCTCTTTCTGTACTGTAGGGGTTCCAAGTGTGTCTGCGTAGCTTCTGAGTGAAGGCTGGCCTACATGGAGATACCCTCAGTGATCTCTGTAACAAAGTGTCAGCTTTTAAGTAAAATTCTGTGTCCTCAAAGGAGGCTGGGAACTGGGATCAATATTTCACCTCATTGAGGGACCAATGAAAACTGCAGCTGTCGGCTTGGTCTCAAGATGAACCCTATTTAATGTGGGAGAGAGAGTTCCACTGAGGGAGATTGTGATGTTTAACACAACAAGATCCAATTTCTGATCAAGGCGAGGTGGAGGAGCTAATTGAGTTTTTCTCCTGCATCTGTCTGTCACCTTTCATTGCTTCACAGAGTATCAGTAGTGTCACTGGCAAAGCTATTAGGGAGAGAATTCCAGGATTTTGACCCAGCCTCAGTGAAGGAATGTCAACATATTTCTAAGCCAGGATAGTGAGTGGAACTTGTAGATCATAATGTTCCCATGTATATTCAGCCCTTGTCATTCCAGCAGGAAGTGGTTGTGGGTCTGGACAGTACTGTCTAGGGATCTGCTCAACAGGTCTGACAGCAGCTGTGAAGAAAAAATCAGAGTTAATGTTTCGGGTCTGGCCGCCCTTCCTCAGAACTGTTTTTGTTCCTAATTTATAGCATCCACTGTTCTTTTGGTGCAGTCTGAGGATCTTTGGTGAATTCCTGCAGTGCATCTTGTAGATGGTACACACTGATGCTACTGAGCGTCGGTGATGGAGGGAGTGGGATGCTTGTGGATGTGATGCCAATCAAGCAGCTGCTTTGACCTGGATGGTGTCGAGCTTCTTGAGTGTTGTTGGGGCTGCACCCATCCAGGCAAGTGGGGAGTATTCCATCACACTCCTGACTTGTGCCTAGTAGCTGGTGGACAGGCTTTGGGGAGTCAGGAGGTGAGTTACTCACCGCAGTATTCCCAGCTTCTGGCCTGTCAGTATAGTCCCTGTGTTAATGTGGTGAGTCCAGTTGAGCTTCTGTCAATGGTAACCCCCAGGATGTTGACAGTGGCGGGGGGGGGGGGGGGCACTCAGTAATGGCTATGTCATTGAATAACTAGCTAGTTCTGAGGGCTGGAATGGTAAACACACTCACAAAAACAAAAGCAGAATCATTAAACACTTCCCTAACTCAATCAATAATTGGTTGAACATAGTGATCAATCTCAGAGCTTTGTCAGTAAAACACTGGAGGATGGAGAGACAGTGAGGGGTATAAGGTAATGGAAGGTGAGAGGATCTATCGAAGTGATATGGTAATCGATGGGGACAGCATTTACTGTGTAATGCCGATGCCAAAGCTACAGTGGAAGGGTTGAAGATCACCAGCACAGCTTTGGCTTGAGCTGCTTGCTCTGAGGTTACAGTAATGTTGGGAACAAATTAAAACACTGGAACGAATCAAAGTGAATCATCCCCAGGACAAACAATGTTTCCTGGGATTGCCTGATGGTCAGAGATGTTCAATCTCACAGCTTTAATCAGTGCAGATTACATCAACATCAGGAATTTCTGAACTTACAGAAAACATAGAGTCCAGTGAGGGACAAACCCCACTAACACTGGCACTGCTACCCAGCCAGCAAGGCACAGAATTACCCAACTAGAACAGAGCTACCAAATCCTGCCCCTCACCTGAGGGGGCTGGGGGAGAGAGATGGGAACAATGTCAGGGGTTTGTGTGTTTGGGGAATAGAGAAAAGTAGGGAGACAGAGAGGAGGAGAGAGAGAGCTGGGGAGAGAGACAGGGGCAGAGAGAGGGGAAGAGCAGGAGGGGAGAAGGGGGAGGGAGGCGGGAAGGGAAAGTGGAGAGAGGAAAATGAGAGGGGGGAGAGAGAGAGAGAGTGGGGAGAGAGAGGAGGAGAGAGTGAGGGGAGAGAGAGAAGGAGAGAGTGAAGAGAGAGAGGAGGAGTTGGTGAGAGGGAGAGACATAGAGGAAGAAAAGTGATAGAGGAATTGATGACAGAAGTTACAGAGAGGGTAGTGGGAGAGTGAGTGATAGAAGGGGAGGGTGAGAGGGATGATCTGGCAGGGGAGAGGGAGAAAGAGAAGGGAGGGACAGGGAGGACACTAGGGAGGGATGGAGGGGGTGATGTGAGAGAAAACCTCCAGACCATGTTGAAGACAAGGTCCTAATCACACAGATCGAGTCCACACAGGCAGCTCTGTACATCTTTGCCTGGGAATAAATTTCTCTGGTTACAAACAGACAACATGACTTCAGCTATAAATTCACACAGTGCACTGACCCCTCAGGCACTTAGCAGTCAATACAGACCACAATGTTCTGATAAAAGATAAGACAGTAATTTATTTTTTTACTTGGCTTCTTGCTTCTTGCTTAATTTCCCAAAGTGGGTTGGATTTATCACATCATCCAAACACTCCCAGCGACAGGGACAGCACGGGATTAGAATCATAGAGTCAAATAGCACAACAACAGACCCTTCGGCCCAACATGTCCAATCTGAATGCAATCCCAAACTGAACTAGTCCCATCTGCCTGCACTTGGCCCGCACCCCACAAACCATTCCCAATCATGTGCTCATCCAGACGGATTTTAAAAATTGTGACTGTACCCCCATGCACTACTTCCTCTGGCAGTGCATTCCCCACACAAACCGCTCAGTGCATAAAAAAATTGCCCCTCCTGTCTTTCTGCAATCTTTCTCCTTGCACCTGAAGAATATGTTCCAGATCTTGGAATCCGCCACCCTGGGGATTCGACACCTGCCATTCACCTTATCTATACCCCTCAGGATTTTCTTAACCTCTGTAAGATCGCCTCTCAACTCCCTGTACTCCAGTGAAAAATAAGTCCCAGCCTATCGCAGCCCCCCCTTATAACCCAAACCCTCTACCCCCAGCAACATCCTGGAGGCAAATCTCTCTGAACCATCTCCACTTTAATAATATCCTTCTATAACAGGGCGATCACAACCGTGCACACACTTCCAGAAGATACTTCATCAATATCCTGTACAACATCAACGTGACAACCCAACTCCTACACTCAAAGGTTTGATCAAAAAAGACATACATGCTAAATGCCTTCTTAATGATCGTGTCTCCCTGTGACACAAATTTCCAGTAAATATGTGCCCGATCCCTTATGTCTGTTTGACAACATTGCCCAAGGCCCTGCTTTTAATTGTATAGGCCTTGTCTTTGTTTTATCAAAATGCAGTACATCACATTTATCCAAATTAAACTCCATCTGCCACTCCTCAGCCCATGGACCTATTTGATCAAGATCTCTTTGTAATCTTAGATAACTTCCTTCATTGTTCACTAAACCACCAATCTTGGCCTTATCTGCAAACATTCTAACCTCACCTCCTATATTCTCTTATAAACCATTTATATAACTGACGAAGAAAAGTGGGCCCAGTGCTGATCCCTGTGGAACACTGCCAGTCACTGGCCTCCAGCCTGATAAACAACGCTCCACCATCACCCTCTGTCTCCTGCCATAAAGCTAATTTTGTATCTTACTGACAAGCTCATCCTGAATCCCATGTGACCAACGTGACTAATTAGTCCACCATATGGAGCCTTGTCAAAGGCTTTACTAGAGCCCATGTAAACAACATCTACTGCTCTGCTTCCATCAATTGTCTTGGTTACTTCCTCAAAAAACTCAGTCAAATTTGTGAGACATGATTTTCCTCGCACAAAGCCATGCTGACTATCCCTAATCATTCCTTACCTCTCCGAATGTATATAAATCCTATCTTTCAGAATGCAGAGATGTAGATACAGGTTAAACTCACTCTACACTGTCCCCATCAAATGCTTGCAGGACAGGGGCAGCATGGGGTTAGCTACAGGCTAAAGCTGCCTGTGTGTCATGGCTCCTGTTCCTGCAGCTTGTTTCTCTTGCCGCTATCAGCTGTTATTGCTGTGACAACTGATGCCACTGTTTGACATGTTGCATCTTGGACTGCAGCTGGAGATTGTGGGTTATTACGCCTGGCTTGCTTGCGGCCAAATGGAGAGGTGACTTTACTTAAGCTGATTAAGGAGCGTGCCCTGAGATGTTAGGGTTCAGTGTCTAGCACAAATGTTTTCATGAGCAGGTGGTGAGCTGAAATCTCTCTCTGCGATTCCTGACGTTCAGTTTGTTTATGTATTTGATAAGATAGGAAACTGAGTATTAACGAAGCGAATTGAGCTGTTAACGTGCCCCTGCCTCATGAGAAACTCACTTCAGCAAAAGTATCAAAGGTGGATTGCATACTCCCAGTATCAAGATGTGTCTCTCTGCGCTTCATGTTGGACTCTGCGACAAATCCCAGCAGGGTCCTATCAAATTCCACCCACTGTCTTTCCAGCGATCGTACCCCCCCAACCCACGCCCTCCCAGTCTCTCACAGAGCAATGACTGATGAAGCAGTCTGGGGTAGACCTTGTGTGACCGGACCTTGGGCTATGATGATGATATGGAGTTCCCCAGGTGGTGAAACATTTTCCAACAGATGATGGATTTTGGGCTGCTTTATGGAATCCTGTCTCTAGGAGATTCCAGGTGACCACAGACAATTCCCTGCTCATGACTGGACTGAAATTCTCTCATTCTGTGCAGCTCATCCTCTATTTATACAGGGAGCCCAGTGGAAGTGCAGGGCTCAGCTGCATGTCCCCACAGTGCCTCTCCAATTAGCAGGCTCTGTGTTGACTCAAAAACAAGTGTTTCCTTATGTCCGTCTCGTTCATCCAGGAAAGAAGGGGTTAAAACAATCACAGCTGATTAAAATCAATGACATGCAGATATAGCAATCACTGATCCCTTCTGACAAACACAGCCACATGAGTAAAATAAGGAACTGAATAGGATAAAAATGATACAATTAGGAAACCTTTATGACTACAATCAGAATTGGCCTGAAGGCAAGAACCTGAATTTCAGATGCATTCATTGCTTATCACTCCTGTTATAGTATGGGCACCATCTTCCTAATGACACCAGTGTCACCATCTCCCAAGAAAAATAGGTTCAACTCTTCAATGAGTCTCTGGAGATGAATATTGTAACTTTTTTTATGATGTGAAATTAGCTGTCTAGGCTTCTGCGCAATTTATAGATGGAAGAACCTTATATATCACAGAGGCGAATGACAATAAAATGTACAATTATACTTAGCAATTTAAATTTTGTCAAAATGCTGTTGGTGCTGGTTAGTCAGGCACAGATGGGGACATTCAATTTGAGTTCATTAGAGGCTCAGGCAGCTTCCTTTGAGAAGGGTATCTGTACCTCAGAATCTGACCACACTCTTTCTTCACCCCTCCTGCCCTCCAACTTCCTCCTTGTCTACACAGCTTACCAAAGGATTTCAGTTAATGAGCTTATCACAGGCCGTTTGTTGGAGTTTAAGCAATTGCCTTGATTAATTTTGTGCATGGTTTTAGATTTCAGAACATTCCACTTACTGCTTTCATTTCTTCCTCAGGACTATTAACTGCAATGTGGAGCAGTGCAGACAAAGCACAGACCCTTTTGAATTTAGGAACAGAAAAATATGATTACTCAGCCATTCAGACCTGTTCCACTGCCCAATATGATGACAGCTGATCTGTTGCAGCCTCCTGTCTCAATGGCTATTCTTTTATTCTGAGTCCCCTGTGTCCCATGGTTCTATACCCCACCCATGAACATAATAAAACCGTTAGACATATGAGCAGAAGTAGACCACACAGCTCAGTGAAGCTACTCTGCCACTCAATCAGATCATGGCTGGTCTGATAATCCTCAACTCCACTTTCCTGCCTTTTCCCTTTGATTCACTCCCTGATTAAAAATCTGTCTATCTTAGCCTTGAATATACTTAATGGCCCAGCCTCGATGCCCCTTTGCAGTAAAGAATTTCACAGATTCATTACCTTCTGAGACATGAAATTCCTCCTCAGCTCTATCTTAACTGGGTGATCCCTTACTCTGGTCTTAGACCCTCCCACAGGGATAAACAATCTTTCTACACTCACCCTGTCAAGTCATCTAAGAATTTTTTATGTTTCAGGAAAGAAATGTCTCATTCTTCTAAACTCCAATGTGTACAATATTTCCTCACATGACTGTCCCTCCATACCTGGGATCCGCAGGGTGAATGTATGTTCTCTCGCCAATGCCAACATATTTTTCTGCAGACAAGGGCCCTAAACTGGCCAATTTGGTCGTGTTAAAAGAGGAATGAATGCCGATCAGGCCAATCGGAGAACTTGTCACCTTCGAATTATGCCATCGGGTCTATTCTCGATCCTCGGCATTACTTCCCTGAAGTTTCAGTGATTACTTCATGGGACAGAATGAACAAGTCATTTGTGCTCTGTTGAGTTACTGTAACATCAGAGTCCGGTCAAAGAAATGTTGAGTTTGCAGTCACACTGAGCTCTTAGAGCCTTTCCTCAGCCTGTTTACAGTTGAACGACTGAAGGATTTTACTTTTTCCATATTTTCACACAGGGTGAAGGGAAATTAAACACTTTTCTTCCACATTTGCCATCCTATATTTGCATCACTGTAAGCAGTGAACATGGTGTAACTATGTGCGTCATAAGTCATAGCGATTCACTAAAATGCCAGCAGCAGAGCCGTACTCAAAGATAACACCAGCTCAGGAACTAAGACCAGTGGGACAGTTTCATAATTCTCCCTGTGCAAGCTTGAGTGCTCCAGCTGTAATAACCACATGTGCATTAAGAGACTGAAACACATCGACATTGTCCCTATGTGTATACAGCCTGTCATACCTTATGTTTTCAGCTTTAAGTGGCCCTACTGAAAATTCTAACAGCTCCCTGCCAATCCACACCCCCCTTCTCTTCCTGTCTTCCCCTCACACATTCCTCACCCCACCTCCATGCCCGACTCCCAACACCACAGTATCCAGCCAAAAGAGTTCAGTCAACTTCTGGGGATTGGTCTTGACCAATCATCTTGTGATTATTTGATTGAAATGCACGGGGAGGAAATTACACCATCTGATTGCTCCCCAGGCTTCAAAGCTCAGTAAAGCACCACAGCAGGTTAGAATTGAATTCTAACACATTCAGTGAATGCTTTAAACTATGAAAAAATCCAGTTCTTCCTGCCATTGCTCTGTGAGGGATGATTGAGTTGCTGGGATTGATATTCTGTGGAGTTTATAAGAATGACTAACATATAAATATGACAACATTGAAAATATCTACAATATTTAAGAAGCCAGAAGCAGTAATGTTGGAAAAGCACAGTCCCCCTTTGTGTGGGAAATCTACAGGATGGGGGCCACACTCTTCGAAAAAAGGACCACTATTTCGGACTGAGGTGGAGAGACGTTCCTTCGTTGGAAAGGTTGTGATGTTTTGGAATTTACTTGTTGAGTATATTCAAGGCAGAGATTTATCGATTCTTTGGGTAGGAATGGAATTCTGGGATTTGGACATAAACTGGAATGAGGGTAAGATAACACTGTGTGGGGCTGGATGAACACAGCAGGCCAAGCAGCATCTCAGGAGCACAAAAGCTGATGTTTCGGGCCTAGACCCTTCATCAGAGAGTGGGAGGGAGAGGGTTCTGAAATAAATAGGGAGAGAGGGGGAGGGGGATCGAGAATGATTACAGGAGAAGATAGGTAGAGAGGAGACGGACAAGTTAAAGGGGTGGGGATGGAGGCTGTAGAGGTGAGTGTAGGTGGGGAGTTAGGGAGGGGATAGGTCAGTCCGGGGAGGACGGACAGGTCAAGGAGGCGGGATGAGGTTAGTAGGCAGGAAATGGAGGTGCGGTTTGAGGTGGGAGGAGGGGATAGGTGAGAGGAAGAACAGGTTAGGGAGGCGGGGACAAGCTGTGCTGGTTTTGGGATGCAATAGGGGAAGAAGAGATTTGGAAGCTTGTGAAGTCCACATTGATACCATTGGGCTGCAGTATTCCCAAGTGGAATATGAGTTGCTGTTTCTGCAACCTACGGGTGGCATCATTGTAGCACTGCCTACTAACCTCATCCCGCACCCTTGACCTGTCCGTCCTCCCCAGACTGACCTATCCCCTGCCTATTTCCCCACCTATCCTCTCCTCTCCACCCATCTTCTCATCTATCCATCTTTGATCTGCCTGCCCCTCTCTCCCTATTTATTCCAGTTCCCTCTCCCCATCCCCCTCTCTGATGAAGGGCCTAGGCCCGAAACATCAGCTTTTGTGCTCCTGGGGTGCTGCTTGGCCTGCTGTGTTCATCCAGCCTCACACTTTGCTATCTTGGATTCTCCAGCATCTGCAGTTCCCATTATCTCTGAGGGTAAGATCGGCTTGTTGAATGAGGGGCTGGCTCCTATTTCTTGGACTTTCTATTAAGTCTAAGAGCATTGGTATTCAAGTGGAATCTCAGAACAATTGTTATTATGTACACTGTCGATAGACAGGTATAGAAGGATGTAGATAGAGAGTTATCGATACTTTTTCATTTTGCATGTAATATTTTTCATGACTCTGGGAGATAGTCAGTCTGCTTTATCACTTCCCAGGAGGATTCTAATCAGATTAACTAGCTAGAAGATAAGTTTAATGAACACATCCAGCCACTTTCGATATTCTTTCACTGGGGACTGCAGATTGCCTGGATTTTCATCACAGTCAATCAAATGGAAAATAATTGTTATACATCCAAGTGAAAACACCACACGGTCACTGTCTGCTCAAACCCAGTGAGACTCCTCAATCAGGCCTGTAATCTAATATCCAATCATAGCAGATATGGCAGAGCATTCAATGATTTCAATAGCAAATGGAGGAATGGAAAGGGCTCTGATTCGCTAAAGTCTGTCCTATGTTGTTGCAGAGTCGATATCACATCATTGCCTCCCTGACAGACAGAAAGGTGCAATTGTCTCTCTTCTGATCATGTGTAAGACCAAAACGAGAAGCAGTCCACGAGGAAGAGGCTAACTGCAGCAGAAGACATTCAAAGACACCAAACAGAAATCTTCCAAATGAAACAGCCTGCAATTTCCAACAAAGCTCTGGGCTTTCTCTGCTGCCCTGCTCTGTCAAACAAGACAATTTAGGTGAAATAATTGCAAAACAATAATGCAGCAACTGCCTCTCTGCAGGGGACCGCTGTCCAAAAATCATTCACATTCCGGTATTGACCAATGCTTTGACTCACTGGGACAGTGTGCCATAAATCCAGCCCAGCTCTTCCGGGACTCACACCATACAAGTATTGAAAATAAAGCAAGAGGAGGCCATTCGGCCTTTCGAGCCTGCTCTGCCATTCAATATGATCACAGCTGACCATCTAACTCAGTAACCAATCCCCACTTTCTCCCCATATCCCTTGGTCCAAAATGCCCTAAGAACTATATAAAAACTGAAAAAACTGCGGATGCTGTAAATCTGGAACAAAAACAAAGTTGCTGGAGAAGCTCAGCAGGTCTGGCAGCATCTGTGAAGGAGAAACCAGAGTCAACGTTTTGGGTCGGGTGGCCCTAAGAACTATATCTAACTCATTTTGAAACTGCTTGTTGTTTGGGCCTCAAACATTTTCTGTGGCAGAGAACTCCACAAATTCACTGAAAGTTAAAGTATTCTTTTAAGGTGTGTAAAATTCCCCAATTTCCCTGACTTTCAGATAAAGGTTGATAGAAACTATTGACCAGGTTTCTGTATGAAATAAGATTTATTGTCCATTGTAAGTAATTAGACTACAAGCTACAAGTAAACCAATATAAACCACTGTTATGCAACAGCATTGACTAAAGCTCTAATCTCCTCTTCCTTCCACACTCACAGACCATCGGAAAATAAGTTAGTGGCAGAGGTAGAGAAAACAGGAAAGTAATTTCGATGTTCTTCGCTTCCTGATTCCGAAGTTGGGATGATCAGTGCTTTGCTAGCCAAGCCCTTAATGACACAATATCCTTCTTGAAGCTTCTACTGGTACAGAGCAAGTAATTCATTTGAAAAATGTCCCAAATTTGGATGATTTGGATGTGAATATAGGATGTATGGTCAGTAAGTTTGCAGATGACACCAAAATAGGTGGTGGACAGTGAAGAAGGTTATCTAAAAGTAAATGATGATCTTGAACAGGTAGATCAATAGGTCAAGAAGTGGCAGGTGGAGTTAATTTAGAGAAATGTAAGGTATTGCATCTTGGTAAGGCAAGCCACGGCAAGACTTACACAGCTAATGGAGAGAGTCGTTGAACAGAGAGACCTAGGGACGCAGATACATAGTTTCTTGAAAGTGGAATTGCAGGTATACAGGGTGGTGAAAGGCATTTGGTACAGTTGCCTTCATTGGTCAGTGCATTGAGTGTAGGAGTAGGGAGGTCACGTTGTAGCTGTACAGTGCATTGGTTAGGCCACTTTTAGAATATTGTGTACAATTCTATCGAAGGGTGCCGTTAACCTAGAAAGGGTGCATAAAGCATTTATAAGGATATTGCAGGGACAATGGCTTGTGTTATAAGGACAGGCCGGATAGGTTGGGTCTTTCTTCCCTGGAGCAATGGAAGGTGACATGGGATCTTATGGAAGCTCATAAGATCATGCGGGGCATCAAAAATGTGAACAGCCAAGGTCTTTTTCCAAGGATCCAGTTCAAAACCAGAAGGAATCAGTTTAAGATGAGAGGGGAAAGACATACCAGGGTGCACCTTTTTCACCCAGAGGGTGTTACATGTACGGGGCGAGCTGGCAGAGGAAGTGGTAGACGTGGGAACAATTACAGCAGTTAAAAGACATTTGGCCAGGAACATGAATAGGAACGACTTGGAGGGATATGGGCCATATGCAGGCAAATGGGACTAGTTCAGTTTAGGATACCTGGATGAACTGGACTGAAAGGTCTGTTTCCACACTCTATGATTCTATTTATCAATTCAAAAGTCGCAGCTCGCACAACTGCTACAGAAAAACTCACTAGCTTTCTGCGAGTTTAAACTGAGTATTTTTACTTCAGAGAACAGGCTGCTTCTACTGGGGAGAACAAGGGCACACCGTTCTTTCTCTCTCTCTCTGTCTCTCTCTCATGTCTGTGTCTTTGTAACTTGTTTTCAGCTTCAACCTTCTCCACTGGCTGAGAACCCAGTCAGTTTCACTTGTTAGTAACTCCTCAGTTACTGATCATCTGCACAGTTTCAGAACCCACTGCCACAAAACATGGAGTTCACAGCAGGGATTGATTTCCTTGCTGTGAAATTATGCAGCCATCCTGGTAAATCCCTGACTTGAAAAACGGTTCTTTCTCCTCACAGCCTATAGATTTTAGAGACAGGAAAATACACTGCTCTTACACTATATTCATCTGCAGAATAAGTTAGTGTAGAGTCCATATCAGGAGGTTCTTGATAACGTGTGTGTCTGTGTGTTTGGGAGGGATGTGTGCTTCTGTGTGTGAAGGGATTGCTGTGTGGGGTTGGAGGGTTTGGTGGGGCGGGGGGGGGGTGTAGCTTACAAACTAAGAGGATATGACAAGATCAAAGGGCAACTCTTTTCCTAATGATACCCAAAATGGGACAAACTGTACAAACATTAAAAAGCGACAAATAGGGTCAAAGGGTTCAAAGGGGAAATGAAAGGTAAAAGGGCTAAATTGATGGGTTTTTAAAAAATGCATGCAGTACATGGAACAAAATAAAGGAATTAACGGCAGAAATAAGTGTTAATCAGTATGATCTTATAGCCATTAGGGAAACATGATGATGAGGAGATTAGAGCTGGGAAATAAATATTTAGGGGTATGTGGCACTTTGATGTACAGGCAGGATGGGGATGAGGGTGGGATAGCTTTGTCAGTATGAGATGGAATAAGCACAACAGCAAGGAATAGTCTTGGATCAGAAGATGCAGATTCCATTTCGGTGGAGTTAAGGAATTTTAAGGGGAAGAAGACATTGTGGGTGTCATCTAATGGCCCTCTAACAGGAGCTGTTCTTTGGAACAGGGAATAAATTGAGAGATAATGTAAAAATGGTTAGTACACTGGTTGTGGGAGATATTAATTTTCATGTAGATTGTGAAAATCATATTTGCCAAGGTAGTCAAGAGGAAGAATTCACAGAATGTATTCGAGTCACTTTCCTAGGACAATACAAGGATTGGTGCTCTTTTAGACCCAATAATGTGTAAGGAGGCAGGGTTATTGTCTCAGAGTATGAGACCTCTTGGGGAATAGTGATCATAACATGGTAGAATGTAACATTGAGTTTGAGAATGAGAAACTTGGATCAGAAACAACTGTGCTAAATCTAGGTAAGGGTAATTTTACAGGGATGAGGGCTGACTTTGCTGATACAGACTGTGAAAGGAGATTAGTAAAAAAGATGGTTGAAGGACAATAACAGGCATTTAAGAAATTAGCTCTTGGCTCACAGCAAAGGTGTATCCCAGTGAGGAAGACAGGATTATAGGAAAGGGATATACTGGCATGGTTAATCTGGGAAGGTAAGGATAATATCAAACTGAAATATTAAAAATCAATAAATGTGGTAAAGATTAGTGGCATATTTTAGGATTTGGAAAGTTTTGAAAGCCAACAAAAGATGGCCCAAAAAAAACAGAGTAAACTATCATGGTAAACTAGCTAGTAATATAAAAACAGAGGGTAACAGCTTATTTAAATATATTCAGAGGACGAGAGAGGCCAAAATGAACCCAAACCTTTAGAGAACGAGACTGCAGAAATAATAATGGGGAACCAAGAAATGGCAGAGGATTTGATGGAAAATTTATCAGTCTTTTAACAGTAAAGGACATTAATAGCATTCTATCATTACCAAATAATTAAGGGTCTAAAAGGAGGGGAGGAAATTATAGAATTTTATGGTACAAGAGGAGGTCAGTCTGAAGCGCCTATACCAGTTCTCAAAAGAGCCACCTGACTAGCCTCACTCCCCCAACTCCATCTTTGTAGCCTTCTAACATCATCCCTTTCAACTGTACACTCTGTTCTCTTCCGAAATCTCCAATGGAATCCACCTCCATCAGTCACCCAGGCAGCACATTCCATATCCTAACAACTCTCTGAGTAAAGAAGTAAAGAAATGTTGAAGAATGTAATAGCGTAGACACAGCTCATTCTTGCCTAAAAGAACTTTCTTTCCCTAAAATGATGCGTTGAGATTTTGAAGAATATTTGTATTTGACTGGAGAATTGAAATCTCTGCTTTTCCCACCTTCAGGTCTTGATGAGTGGTAACAGCTGAATACTAAGCATGTTTTCAAGGTAAAGATCTCCTGTGCTTAACCATTACAGTCAGATACACAGCTTTGGAATTTCTGATCTGATTGAACTAGTGCCAGAAAAATCTGTTCAATGGCTCCAAAATGAAAATGGGTAACAGTGGCTATGGTGGTTATGGGAGTGAGGAAATGAGAGACTGTGGGTGGACTGGACAGGTTATAGGTGAGCACAGGAAAGGAAGTTATTAAAATGAAATGGAGTATCCAAATAAGTGAAGATTAGTTATTAAGAGCCCTTTAAAGAAGTATTTAGTGAATTACTGACAAGGGTGGGATTAACCCGGCAATAAATTATAATCGTTCCTCATTCTTCAAGAAGGATGTCAAGGACAGGAGAGAAGGAGCAGATTATGGGAGGTAAGAGAATGTGGAGGACGGATTGGTGACACTGAGAGTGCTGTCCTTTTGGCAGGGATAGGGATGGGTGGGGATGGGAAGGGGGGGTTTATGGTGAGAAAACAGACAAGGCCTGGACTCTAGCCATCAGTTCAGATCAGAGGCTCAGACTCAAGGGGCAGAGATGAGAAATTATTGGTCTCTGTTGGACTCCACTGCCTTACCAGGTTATGGGAATCAATTCAGCACGAATTTTCAAATGGGAATTACGTAAATACGTGGAGACACACAGGACAGAAACAAGCCCTTCGGTCCAACCAGTCCATGCCGACCATAATTCCAAAATAAACTAGTCCCACCTGTCTGCACTTAGCCATATCCCTCTAAACATTTCTTATTCATATACTTATCTAAATGCCTTTTAAATGTTGTAAATGCACTCATATCCATTACTTCCTCAGGAAGTGTATTCCACACATGAACTGCTCTCGCTGTAAAAAATCGTCCCTCATGTCCTTTATAAACCTCTCTCCTCTCACGTTAAAAATACACCCCCTGGTCTTAAAATCCCCCACCCTAGGGAAAAGACACCTACCATCCATCTTATCTGTACTCCTCATGATCTTATCAACCTTCATAAGATCACCTCTCAACCTCCATGCTCCAGTGACATAAGCCTTAGCCTATCTCCTTATAACTCAAACTCTCCATTCCCTGCAACATGTTCCCTGATAAATCTCTTCTGAACCTTCTCTATCTTAATCCTCTGTATAACAGGGTGAGCAGAACAGCACACAGTACTCCAGGACAGCCTCACTAAAGCCCTGTACAATCTCAACATAACTCCTATACTCAAAAGGTCTGAGCAACTTCATAAAAGAAGTAACTGTAGCTCTCAAGGGGGAAGAGCAGGAACTGTGGGGATGAATGCTTTCAAGGAGCCAATGTAGCTGCAATACTCATATGCTCCTGCCTGTCCATCCCTAATTGCCCAGAGGGCAGTTAAGAGTCACCTACTTCAGGTGGGTAAATGTCATACATAGGCAAGACCAGGTAAGGATGGCAGATTTCCTTCTGTAAGGGACCGTAGTGAACCAGATGGGTTTGTCTGACAATCAGCAATGGTTTCCTCATTATTACATTTTTAATCTAAGATTTGCGCTGAATTCAAATACCCACCTGCTGTGGTGGGATTTGATCTCCGGTTCCCAGAACATTACCCGTCTCTCTGCAAGAAGGATCTAGCGAGGGTAGCAATGGGTGATCACCTTCCCATGACAACAGAAAGAGAGAGACTCGCTGCCACCAAAACCAACTGGCTGTGAGGAAGCAGGTACTAGACGCTGCCAACGGGAACGACAACATCAAATGGTGAGACCGTGATGGGAATTCTGCGTTCAATCCTCATCCCCCTGCTATACGAAAGACATTGTTAAACCTGGGAGGGGTCAGAAAATATTTACAAGGGTTACCAGGGCTGGAGGGTTTGAGCTACAGGGAGAGGCTGAATAGGCTGGGGCTATTTTCCCGGGAGTGCCAGAGGCTGAGGGGGACCTTATAGAGATTTGTAATATCATGGATCGGGTGAATCGTCAAGGTCTTTTCCCCAGGGTAGCAGAGTCCATAACTAGAGGGACATAGGTTTAAGGTGAAAAGGGCAAGATTTAAAAGGGACATAAGGGGAAACTCTTTCACACAGAGGGTGGTGTGTGGAAGGAGCTGCCAGAGGAAGTGGTGGAGGCTGGTACAGTTACAGCATTTAAAGGCATCTGGATGGGTACATGAATAGGAAGGGTTTGGAGGGATATAGGCCAAATACTGGCAAATGGGAGTAGATTAGTTTAGGACATGTTGTTGGCATGGTCGGGGATGGGCTGAAGGGCCTGTTTCTATGCTGTACATCTCTACGGCTCCATGAAAACAACAACAACAATGCTCTTTGATGGTGCCTTTAATCCGTAAAATGGATGAATAAGAACATATTAGGCTGGTGACTCTATGCCTGGTTGTAGAGTTGTGTTTTAAGGAACATCTTTAAAGGACAAAAGGACTGCACTGGGGCTGAAATATATCGAGAGAGATACAGTATGAGAGTGAGCTGTGCTGCTGGAGAAGTCTGCAAAGAAACCACAGAGGGATTTTGAATCACAAAACTGGTTTAGTCCAGTGAGCACAGAGGGTGAAGGAGCAGAGTTTGTCATGAAGGCTCTCGCAGCTGAATAGCTTCCAATGACAACTCCATTTTCTGAGCTATCATCCGAGGACCCATGAGCAGTCACAACTCTAGGTGTTTAAGGGACCCAAATCACGTGGATTGTCCGCAAGTCTCCAAGGAGAGGAGAAAAATACAATTAAGGTACTATGGAAAATGGCAATAGAAAGATTGTTTGGAGGCTGCTTTGTAACTGCTGGTCCCTGGGGTATTCACAATGACTGGGCTATTCTACTCTGTAACTAACAGAGACTCACAGTCCCTGCTGTCCCTTACTGATAACTCACAGGTCAAGCATCATCTCCTATTCTGAGCTCAGAGGCCAAAACCCGACTTCTCTCTCACACACACACAGACGCACACACCGACCCTGGTCCATCTTTTATTCTTCTACACTCAAGAACTGCTTTATGAAAAGAGAAAAGGGATGAAGAACAGTTTGCTGGATATCTGCAGACCAGAGCCCAACATATGCAGATGTGACCTCTATGTAAATAAGGGGTGAGAGCAGCCATTTGTTTAACATGCGCTGCACAGTTAGAGTGCTGTGAATTGACAACAGCAACACATTTTCTCATTCACTGGAGTCTTTGATCTGTGACAGCCGCCTTGTTCACTCATTGCAAAATCCCCATTCCATGTGGCACCGAGTGGTCATTGGCAGTGCCCACGCCAGCAATTCCTGGGTAATGTCACACTGCCCATGGCACCAAGCTACTCAGAATATTGTCCCCGCTCTCAGTAACACGCAGTAGCTCCATGCCCTGCTCAAATAGACCTCATGTTTGATGACTGGGTGACATGAAGATGTGCAGACAAGACTGAGGTGGAGAGAGATAACAGAAACTGCAGGTGCTGGAGAATCCGAGATAACGAGATTTCCTGCTCCTGAGATGCTGCTTGGCCTGCTGTGTTCATCCAGCTCCAAGACACGAGTGGAGCATAGGTGTTGCATGTTCAGCCTAATTGGTGAATTACTTTGTGTAAGGCCTTTGTAGTAACCTGTAAAATCCCAGCTTAGCACCTGTAGAATGTTTGTGTTTTAAAAATAATGGAAAATTAATAATCTTAAGTTGATGTTGGTGACCAGGAATTTTCAGATCTTGGGAAAGTGGTGTTTTGTTACTGTTCCTAGAGCAGGTACTTCTTGTGGAAAGGGACACCTTGCAGAGCCCTGAAGCCATGCTAGAGGCCCCAATTTGAATAAAAGATGGGCTCTTTTAAATTAACAATAACAAAGCGTGGGGCTGGATGAACACAGCAGGCCAAGCAGCATCTCAGGAGCACAAAAGCTGATGTTTCGGGCCTAGACCCTTCATCAGAGTGTCTTGGTCTGAAACGTCAGCTTTTGTGCTCCTGAGATGCTGCTTGGCCTGCTGTGTTCATCCAGCTTCACACTTTGTTATCTTGGATTCTCCAGCATCTGCAGTTCCCCTTATCAGCTCTTTAAAATTAATTGCTTTTTATGCTATTGTCCCTCAATATGGCACTGGATTGTGGCAACAAAACACATTTCACTGTCTCTTCAAGATAGATGGGACAATAAACAGCACCAAGAACGCATTGACTGTAAATTGCATTGGTACATCTGTGTCTGTGTGTGTGTGTGTATGTCCATATGTTTGTGTGTGTGATTGTGTGTGTGTGTGTGTGTGTCTGTGCGTGTGTGCATGTGTGTATGCACGTGTATGTTTGTGTGTGTGTGTGTCTGTGTGTGTGTGTGTGTGTGTGTGTGTGTGTGTGTATGCACGTGTGTGTGTGTGTGTGTGTGTGTGTGTGTGTGTGTGTGCCCTTTGTAAATGAGCAGAAGGCTTCTCAGTGTGAGAAACATTCCAGATCGTAAAAAGGATGGAGTTAGCGTGGGATCTGGTTGTAGGATCCCTGCCTGGGAGCTGGGTGCTCAGACCCGCTCTGTCAGCACAGTGCTGGGTTAGACATTCACTGAAACCCTATCATTAAACTCCTGCATAAAACTCACAGCAATGGTCACTCTTCAAACAGCCTGCGTTTCTGCTGTTCTTCTGCAGTAGGGAAGTAGTTTACTCCTTGATCTGTGACAGTTACTGATCAAACGCACAGCAGCTCATAGTGAGGAGATTTTCCTCACATTGAGACCTCACCCTCAAGACCAGGGTGGAGGGAGAGAAGGATGGAGAGAGAGGGAGGGAGATAGCGGAGGAGGGAGAGAAAGAGAAGGAAGTTGATGAAAAGAGAAGCCTCATGTATCAGCTGTGTAATTCACAATCCTATATAGGTGCAGGAGAAGGTCCCTCAAGTCTGCTCTGCTTTTAAATAGGATCTTGGCTGATCTGACATTTCTCATATTCGCTTTTCTGGCCTTTTCCCTTGATTCCCCAAATGGTTAAGAATCTATCTCAGCTTTAAATAGACACAAGGTCCCTGCCCCGACAGCTCTCTGTGGCAGGGAGTTCCATGGACTCTCAACCCTCTGAGAGCAAAAATCCCTCCTTATTTCAGTCTTAAATAGGTGCTGCCGTATTCTGAGACTATGCCCTCTGGTTCTAGACTCTTCCATGAGACGAATCATCCCCCTCAGCATTTACCCTGTCAATCCACTTAAGAATCCTACATGTTTCAATGAGATTACCTCTCATTCTTCTGAATTCCAGTGAGTAGAGTCCCAAAATGTTTAGCCTTTGCCCATATGACAACTTCTCTGCCCAGGGATCATTCCAGTGAACCTTCTCTGAACTGTCTCCAATGAAATGATGTCTCTCCGTCAATAAGGAGTCCGAAACTGCACTCACAGTGCTGCAGATGTGGTCTGACCTGCACCTTGTTGCAGTGACACTTCCTCACCCTTGTGTACTTCTTGCTGCATCTGTGTGCAGGATTTCTGTGTTTCATGCACAAGTCCCTTCATGTCCCTTTTGTGTGGCAGCTTTCTGCAGATTTTCTCCATTTCAATTTTACTCTATTCATTGGCCTTCCTTCCAAAATGAACAACTTCACATTTTCCCACATTATGCTCCTTTTGCCAATTTTTTGCCCACTTATTGAATCTATCAATATCTCTCTGTAAACTGTTTCTTTCCTTCTTGCAAACAACCTAATTCTGTGTTGTCTGCAAATTTGGCTACAGCACATTTGCTTCCTCCCTCCACATCATTAATATATATTGTAAACAGTTGTGGTCCCTGTGGAACTCCACTGGTTAAAGTTTACCAACCTGAAAAAGAACCCCTTATCTCACCAAGATAACAAAGTGTGGGGCTGGATGAACACAGCAGGCCAAGCAGCATCAGAGGAGCACAAAAGCTGACGTTTCGGGCCTAGACCCTTCATCAGAGAGGCTTATCTCCCTTATCTCACTTGCTAGTTCCTACCTGTGAGCTAATTCCCTATTTTCTGCCTCCAACACCATGGGCTCTTATTTTATGACTTAACCCTTTTTTGAGGTACCTTGTCAAATACCTCCCGGGACTGCAAATACTATACACCTACTGGATCCCCTTTTATCCATTCATGTTGAGATTTCCT
Source organism: Stegostoma tigrinum (assembly GCF_030684315.1). Lineage (NCBI taxonomy): Eukaryota > Metazoa > Chordata > Chondrichthyes > Orectolobiformes > Stegostomatidae > Stegostoma > Stegostoma tigrinum. Next base: position 24,557,632 of record NC_081389.1, on the reverse strand, counting down.
TGGAAGACTCCAGTAAATTAATCTGACCTGATTTCCCTTCCATAAAGTAGCGCTGACTCTGTTTGATGAGATTATGATTTTCCAAATGTTCTGCTATTGCTTCCTTAATAATTGATTCCAACATTTTTCCAACAATAGGTGTTAGTCTATTCAATTTATATTTACCCGCTTTTTACCTTCATCCTCTTTTGACTTCCTGAAGTGCTGAGCTATTGAGCCGCAGTCACTGATGTAGGACACTCTGTTGCCAATGTGTGTACAGTAATCTCCCAAAACGCAGCTCTGAGCTAAAGGATGAGCTAGTTTGTTCTAGTCAGTGATGCTGAGTGAGGGAAAATGGAGCAGGACCACAATGAGACCCCTCCTGGCCCCTGGACTGCTTATTCACATTGCACTTCATCTCTGTTACTCGCACCTCTCTCCACCCCCTGCTGTTCCTATAACCCATCAGTTTGACATCTTCCCAACTCATTGCAACTCACTTTGACCTCAGGGCCTCCCTTCCCACTTGGGGAATCTGATCTGGTAAGATCTGGTTCGGAGTGACACTCACAACAAGCAGCAACAACTGAACAGCTGTAAAACTGCAGCAGATACAGAACTTCTGCATCTTCTAATGGGGCTCAATAAAAGCCATGATACCTAGGCTGACATTAATAAAACTGACAACTGATTGATGAACATAATTAAAGCCTGTTCTTTGAAGGAGAATGTCATGCATGTCTGACAATGAATAATGATTCTCTTTGCTTTCAACTAACTCAATGGCTTCTGTATTAATAACTCTGGCATTGAGGACTCCATGCTGCGTCTCACCCAATGCATTATAGCCACAGAAAACACCATCAGTTTTTCACAGACATTCACTGAGTAACACTTTTCTGTTTCCTTTGTCAGTCAGAGAGTGCAGGGTGTTAAGACTGGGATAGAGTTTTACAGGGCAGACAGTGCTGTTCTCACCCACACACTCAGTTACTGGGTAACAGCAAGGAATCTGCTGTTCCCCTCCAAAAATCAAAGTTCCTCGGTAAAACTCTGATACTATACAGTGCAGATACATAGACATCAGCTGTCCCTAATATCTCGCTGCATCTCGTCTTCCTCTCAGTGTCTATATTCACCATTCCATCTTCTTGCCTAACCTTCATTCTATCTCTCTTCTGTGATTGAATGTTGCCCCCACTCACTTGTTGTTATATTCTCCTCTCTCAGTTTTACCTTATTTAGCCTTCCTTTCAATAAAGCAACCTGCATTTATGTAGCAGCACAACTTCACCATGTTATAAAACCACTTTACAATCAAGGCTGTACTTCTAAAGAGATAGTAGGAACTGCCGATGCTGGACAAGCTGAGATAACAAGTTGTAGAGCTGAGTGAACACAGCAGGCCAAGCAGCATCAGAGGAGCAGGAAAGCTGAAGGGTCCTTCTGAAGAAGGGTCCAGACCCGAAATGTCAGCCTTGATTGGCCCGCTGTGTTCATCCAGTTCTACACCTTGTTATCTCTGTACTTGTAAAGTATTGTAATGTAGGAAACAGGACTGTCAATTTCCCCACAGCAAGCTCCTACATACATCAATATGACCAGGTGATCTGTCCTTTTTTATTTGTGCTGAGGCAAAGATATTGGTCAGGGTACCACAGATTTTGTACCAGTGTCCTTTTCCTAACAGTGACGGGGAGATATTGTACGTCCATGCAGGCAGGGCCTCAATATAACATCTCAGTCAAATGTCGGTGTCCTTGGCAGTATGTCATTCCCCAGTGCAGCACCAGAAACAATTGTTCAGTTTATGTCTCTGGCATGAGTGCGGTTTGGATCCACAACTTTCTGACTCGTAAAAAAGTCTGTTTCTTTAACTCTCCAAGCTTTCTGTAAGTGACAGCACAGGCCCCTTCAACATGCCACTGGGAAGCAATTTTTGACAAGAGTGCAGTGGATGGGGGAGACTGGTCTTGTGCCTCCCAAGGAGACCCCAAACAAACAGACCTTCTCTTTAAAGATCAAAACAAGAGAGGGTGGGTGGGAGGGGTGGGGTGTAAGTTAGTGGATAAATGAGGTTCAGCACCATCAGTGAGGTGGATCTAGCAGCAATAGGGATGGAGCCTAAAGTGGGCCATAGCTGCGATGTTGGTCGGCCTGGAACAGGGAGCAGTGAGGCAGTGGAGATCTGCCTTGAGGCTTGGTCCTGGCATGGACTGGGTCAGAAAAACTGATATTCCCACCTTTTATTTCTTTATTTTTACAATTTATTGCAATAATCAGTAATGTTGGACTAATCATTTCTTTATTTTGCAAATTTTTTTCCTAAGAATTTGTTCTTAAGAATTTGTACCTAGGTGCCTTTGTATCCAGGATGGTGCCGTAACTCAGAAACTTCTCACTGTACTCATGGGAGTACATGTGACCATAAAACGGATTCAATGTGAGAACAGTTTGTTGCATTTAATCTGAGACTGTTGTAACTGATAGCACTGACCTAACGGCCGGAGTTTCAGTTTCCAAATCCAGTTTTGGTTTTTCTCCCAAATCATACCACGGCCAATTCTCCAGTTGTCCCAACTTCAAGCACCAGCAGCACAGCCTGGACCCAACCATACGCGCAATGATTCTCCCATTAAATAGTTTGGAGGGCTGAAAGGTTCAAACAGTTTGGGGGCAAGAACAGAAACAGGGACCTGATGTCGATGATCAGCCGTGATCATATTCAATGATGGGTTAAAGGGCTGAATGGTGTGATCCTGTTCTCTATATTTCTTTGTGACAATTCACCAAAGCTGCCATCCCAATATTGCTCCTTACTCATTGGAGCATTTGATGTTGGAATTCTGATGGGCTCAGTGAAACATCATGCTTTGTTGGCCATTTTCAGACAGCGTTGGTAACTGACCCCAAATGTAATAATGCTGGAGAGTGAGCACTGCTGTGCTACACTACAACCTGGGACCTGGTACACCAGGATCCTTGCCTGGTCTCACTCCTCCTTACTTCCATACACCTCCAGTCCGATACACCTCCAAAAATCTCAACATTTCTCTAATTTGTGAACACTTGTATATCCTGCAAATCCCATGTCCCCTTCCATTCAGGCCACAAGCTCTAGAATTTCCTCTCCAAACCCTTCACCCCTTCACCTCTTAACACCTCGCTCCCTAAAACTTCAGTTTATACACCCTATGCCTTAGTGTTTCATGTTGTTCTCCGATAGCACATTTGGGAGTTGGTTTGGAATGTTTGCTGGGTGAAAGCTTCTCTGTAATTTCACAGTCAGTGAAACTAAAGAACTGATCGTTGACTTCAGAAAGAAAGGAGGAGAACACACCCCCATCTACATCAATGGAGCTGAGGGTGAGAGGGTAAACAGCATCAGGTTCCTAGGCGTGATGATAACTAACAACCTGTCCTGGACTTCCCACGTAGATGCAACAGTCGAGAAGGCACAACACCTCAAGTAGCTCAGGAAATTTGGTATGTTCAGAAGGTCCCTCACCAACGTCTACAGATGCCCATTGAAAGCATTCTGTCCAGGTGCATTTGGCCTGGTACGGCAACTGCTGTGCCCAGGACTGTAAGAAACTGCAGAAGGTGGTGTGAACCGCCCAGACCATCACAGAAGCCAACCTTCCATCCACGGACTCTATTTACACGGCTCACTGCTGCGGAAAAAGGGATCAAAATCGAAGACCCATTGCACCCCAGTAATGATCTCCCACAGCCTCTTCCATCGGGCATAAGATACAGAAGCCTGAACACACACACCAGCAGGTTCAGGAACAGCTTCTTTCTGGCCTTTATCAGACCGATGAATGGATTGTAGCCTCAAATAATGTAACATGCATTCCTGCAAGTCTTTTTGATCTGTATATCCTTTGCTTGCTGTGATCCGCCTGTACTGCTCATGGACTGTATTTCAGTACGTGTGACAATAAATCAATCAACCATAGGATGTAGGCATCGCCGGCTAGGCCGATATTTACTGCCCATCCCTAACTGCCCTTGAGCTGAATGGATTGCTGGGCTATTTCAGAGGGCAGTTCAGAGTCAACCACATTGCTGTGAGTCTGGAGTCACATGTGGGCCAAACTGAGTCAGGGTGGCAGTTTCTTTCCCTAACGGACATTAGTGGGCCTGATGGGTGTTTCCTAACAATTGACAATAGTTTCATGGTCATTATTAGGCCTTAATTCTAGTTTCTGTTTATTGAATTTCAAAAGTCCACCATCTGCCATCATAAGATGTGAATCCAGGTGCCCAGAACATTACCTGAGTCTCCTCATTTAATAGCTGGGAGATAATTTCAGTGGGCCACTGTCTCACCTTGTGTGGAGACCAGAGCTGCACATAATACAACGAATGTGCCTCCCAAATGTTAATTCTGATCTCTCTCTTCGCACCTGATCTGCAGCTGTAACACTGTATTTTGCATTCTGTTCTGCTACCCCGCTGCACTTTATATTGTTTCAGAGAGAGTAGGAACTGCAAATGCTGGAGAATCTGAGATAACACGGTGTGGAGCTGGATGAACACAGCAGGCCAAGCAGCATCAGAGGAGCAGGATGGCTGACGTTTCGGGTCTAGACCCTTCACTTTTCACTGTATCTCAGTACATGACAAAAATAAACCAATCTATCAAATGTGACCTAAGTAAAGTTTTATACAGCTGCATTGCAACTTGCCAATGTTTATACTCAATGCCCCGACCTAATAAGGAAAACATACCATTCACATTCTTTCCCACCTTATCCACTTGTGTTACTGCTTGGGACTGGCACCCCAACATCGCTCTGTGTATCAGTGTCCTGCCATTTACCATACGCTTTCCTCTTGCATTTGACCTCCCAGAATGCATCACCTCACACTTCTTCGGATTAAACTCTATCTGCCATTTCTCTGCCCAAATTTCTAACTGAATTATATCCTGCTGCATCTTTTGATATCCTTCCTCACGATCCACAACTCCACCAATTTGCAAATTTACCAATCAGACCACCTACATTTCTGTCCACATCATGTATTTATATATTGTAAACAACAGAGGTCCCAGCACTGACCCTTGCAAAACACCTCTAGTCGCAGGCCTCCAGTCAGAAAAACACCCCTCCACAACTACCCTCTGTCTTCCATGTCCAAGCCAATTTTGTACCTAACTTGCCAACACCATGCATTCCCTGCAATTTGATCTCCTGGAACAACCCACCGTCGGGGGTCTTGTCAAAAGTTCTAATAAAGTCCGTGTAGAAAACATCCACTGCCTTGCCCTCAATTATCTTCGTCATTACCTCAAAAAATTCGATCAGTATCAAAGTGCACACACCCCCTGCCCTGGAAAGCTGTGCTGACTACCCCTAATAAGACCATTCCTTCTCTAAATGCAAGTAAATCCTATCCCTAAGAATCTTCTCCAATAATTCCCCCAACATTGATGTACAGCTTACCAGCCTATGATTTCCTGGATTATCCCTGTTGCCCTTCTTGAACAAAAGAACAACATTGGCCACTCCCCAGTTTTCTGGGACCTCGACTGTGGCTAAAGAGGATACAGAGATCTTTGTCAAGGCCCCCCCAGCAATCTCCTCCGTTGCCGCCCTCAGTATCCTGGGATCAATCCTTCAGGCCCTGGCAATGTATCTACGTTAATGTTTTTCAAGTCACCCAACACCATCTCCTTCTTAGTATCGACATACCCCTCCCTAATCTTACCTTCATCCATATCTTTCTCCATGGTAACATCACCACTTCCTCTAGCTGCATGCATAAATTCCCCTTTTGTCCTTCTGTGGACCTGCCTTTCCCTAGTTACTCTCTTGCTCCTAATATCCATATAAACTACCTTTGGATTCTCCTTCAGCCTGTTTGCCAAGGACATTTCAGCCCCTTTCACCCTATCCTAACTCCCTGTTTAAGTTCTTTCCTGCTTCCCTTATATTCCTCACAGGCCCTTGTCTGAGTTCACTTTCCTAAGCGCTACATATACTTTTTTTTTGTTTTTGACTCATCTTTCAATATCTCTTATCTTCCAGGGTTCCTGAATCTTGCCATCCTTATCTTTCACCCTCACAGGAACATGGTGATCGACCTGCCTTTTGAAGACTCCCACATTTCAGATGTGGATTTACCCTCCACCAGCTGCACCCAATCTAATTTCTCCAGTTCCTGCCTAATATTGTTGTAATTAGCCTTCCCCCAGGTTAGAACCTTTCTTTTGGTATTCGTTGATGGAATGAGGGTGTCGCTGGCTGCGCCAGCATTTATTGTCCATCCCCAATTGTGGTTGACTCTCAAACCCATTGCTGTGGGTCTGGAGTCACACGTAGACCAGACCAGATAAGGATGGCAGTTTCTTTCTCCAAAGAATATTAGTTAACCAGATGGGTTCTTTTGACAAAATAAAAACTGAAAGATCTGCAGATGCTGTAAATCAGGAACTAAAACAGAAGTTGCTGGAAAAGCTCAGCAGGTCTGGCAGCATCTGTGGAAGAGAAAACAGAGTCAACGTTTTGGGCCCGGTGACTCTTCCTCAGAAGGGTGTGGGTTCTTTTGACAATCGATAGTGGAATCATGGTCATCAATAGACTGCCAATTCCAGATTTTTATTGAATTCAAATTCCACCATTTGCTGCATTGGGTTTCAAACCCTGGTCCACTTTTCTATCTTAACTACCTTAAAACTTACAGAATTGTGATCGCTGTTCCCAAAATGGTCCCCATTGAAACTTTGATCACCCGACAAGGCTCAGTTACCAACACAAGGTCCAGTACGGCCCCTTCCCTAAGTTGGACTGTCTGCATATTGTTTCAGGAGACCCTCCTGGATGTACCTAACACATTCTGCCACATCTAAGTAGCTGCAGATAGAATAGCAACATTTAACATTTTGACAGACACATGAACAGATAGGGAATAGAGGCATATGGGCTGTGTAGAGGCAAAAAGTTTCTAGCTTAGAAAGGCATTATGTGCCTGAACAGTCTTGGTGGGCCAAAGGGCCAGTTTCAGTGCTGTCTTTGCAAGCCACTGGCCCTAAGGGAGTCCCAGTGAATGTTGCGGTAACAATAATCACCCACTTCAACTACCCTGTTGTTTTTATATCTTTTCCATGCTGTGCTTACATATCTGTTCCTCTATCTCCTGCTGGCTACTGGGGGGTCCTCTAGTATAATGCCGTCATAGTGACTACATCTTCCCATTCCTGGCCTCACTAGATGATCTCTCCAAGATGTCCTCTCTTTATGCAGCCGTGACATTCTCCTTCATCAGTAATACAGCTCCCCCACACCTTCTACATTTCTATCGCACCTGAAACATCGAGGATTTCCCACTCTTCCTGCTGTTTGTCAGCTTGGGGAGTGATTGAAGAGCGTATAGAGGTTAAATCAAGTAAATCTAGCCAGAAGGACAGGCAGGGCCGGGCTAATGAACACAGCGGGACTGTCAGTCTGATGTGTGGGTTAAGACTAAATAGTATGGGGGTACAGGGGAACATGTGAGAGGAATCATGTTAAATGAAAGAGACATGAGGTCACAGAGGACGGCAGCAATCAGGATGATGATAACCAGAGTGTGATAGGCGTGGGCAGAGTATAAACTCCGAGTGCAGAGATAAAGACAGTAAAATATAAAGGCCATGTACCTGGCTACGCACAGCACTCATACCAAAACAGATGCATAATGAGACCACATGGTAATAATGAGCACGTGTGATGTGATAGACATGACAGAGACACAGCTGCAGGGTGACCAAGGCCAGCACCTGAATAATGAAGACTATCTGACATTCCAACGATCCAGCAAGCTGAGTTACTTTACAATGTGAATTGTAGACAGTTGGGAGATGACCTGAGCCTAAAACAGCAAGGTGTGGACGCACCCAAATTAAAGAGAAATAAAAAGTGCTGGAGAAACTCAGCTGGTCTGGCAACATCTGTGGAGAGACAGAGAGAGAGAGGGAGAGAGAGAGACAGTTAACTTTTTGAGTCCAGTTTGACTGTTCTTCAGAACTGAAAGAAGCTGGGAAAGTCGTGGGGGAGGGGGTCCGGGGGGTGGTGGGTGTTTATGATTAGATTAGATTCCCCACAGTGTGGAAACAGGCCCTTTGGCCCAACAAGTCCACACCGCCCGTTGAAGCATCTCACCCAGACCCATCCCCTATAACCCACATGCCCCTGAACACTACGGGCAATTTAGCATGGTTGATCCACCTAGCCTGCACATCTTAAACAGAGGGGTTCACTCGATAGTGAGATACTTGAGGAGATATTCTGGCTGACAATCATGTCTGACCTAAGAGACTGAAGTATGGATGCCCCCCCAGTGATGGAATCATTAAATCTCCAAAGTTCGGGAGGCCAGATCCAGGGGAATGTGAGAATCTCAGAATGCTGAGTCTGGAGCTGGTTACAGAGATCAGAAAGAGAATGGGAACGGGTGAAATCGCTGAGGGGTGTTAATACGGTGGTGAGAATGCTAAAGCTGACATGTTATCAGGCAAGGAAGATGTTTGAAGGAGACCAGCAAGAGAGGATAGCAGTGAGCTTTGGGCCTTACTTGTAATGCATTAGCTCCCAGAAATGTTCCTGGAAAGGTGACCTGTGCCTTTTAATGATGGTCAACGGGTTCGAGATACAGCATGTATTAGTTATTGTAATGATTGCAATGAGGTCAGCCTGCTGACCCTCATAGAATAGGAGTTCCTGCTTGGGGCTGCTAACCTGGTCCAATCAGGGAGCCCTGGCTGACAGATATAAACAGCAATGAGAGGGCTCTGCTCACTCTGAGAGCTGGCTCTGAGGGAGATGGGTCAGTGTCAAGGGCTCTCCATGTGTATACAAAGCGTGACCTGATGGTGGGATACCAGCCTCTGTGGAGTTATTTCACAAAGGGAGGGCGAAAGGCTCATGGGCTTCACTCATTCCAAATTCACTAGTTCTCTGTAATGCGGCCCAGGCACTTAGCTTTGAATGTGTGAGTACTGTTTACTTTGTCCCTCAGTCCTACAAGAACATAGAACATAGAACATTACAGCACAGCACAGGCCCTTCGGCCCTCGATGTTGCACTGACCTGTGAAACCAAACTGAAGCCCATCTAACCTACACGATTCCATGTACATCCATATGTTTATCCAATGGTTAAATGCTATTAAACTTGGTGAGTCTACTACTGTTGCAGACAGGGCATTTCACGCCCTTACTACTCTCTGAGGAAAGAACCTACCTCTGATATCTGTCCTGTATCGATCACCCCTCAATTTAAAGCTATGTCCCCTCGTGCTAGACCTCTCCATCCGAGGAAAAAGGCTCTCACTGCCCACCCTGTCTAATCCTCTGATCATCTTGTATGTCTCTATTAAGTCGCCTCTTAACCTTCTTCTCTCTAATGAAAACTGCCTCAAGTCCCTCAACCTTTCCTCATAAGACCTTCCCTTCATACCAGGCAACATCCTAGTAAATCTCCTCTGCACCCTTTCCAAAGCTTCCACATCCTTCTTATAATGCGGTGACCAGAACTGTACGCAATACTCCAAGTGCGGCTGCACCAGAGTTTTGTACAGCTGCAACGTGACCTCATGGCTCCAAAACTCAGTCCCTCTACCAATAAAACCTAACACACCATACGCCTTCTTACCAACCCTATCAACCTGGGTGGACCCTTTCAGTGATCTATGTATATGGACGCCGAGATCCCTCTGCTCGTTCACACTACCAAGAATCTTACCATTAGCCCAGTACTCTGTATTCCTGTTACTCCTTCTAAAGTGAATTACCTCACACTTTTCCGCATTAAACTCCATTTTCCACCTCTCAGCCCAGCTCTGCAGCTTATCTATGTCCCTCTGTAACCCGTAACATCCTTCCGCACTATCCACAACTCCACCGACCTTAGTGTCATCTGAAAATTTACTAACCCATCCTTCTACGCCCTCATCCAGGTCATTTATAAAAATGACAAACAGCAGTGGCCCCAAAACAGATCCTTGCGGTACACCACTAGTAACTGGTCTCCAGGATGAACATTTTCCGTCAACCACCAACCTCTGTCTTCTTACAGCAAGCCAATTTCTGATCCAAACCACTGAATCACCCTCAATCCCATTCCTCTGTATTTTCTGCAATAGCCTACTGTGGGGAACCTTATCGAACGCTTTACTGAAATCCATATACACCACATCAACCGCTCTACCCTCATCCACCCGGTTGGTCACCTTCTCAAAGAACTCAATAAGGTTTGTGAGGCATGACCTACCCTTTACAAAACCGTGTTGACCATCCCTAATCAAATTATTCCTTTCTAGATGATTATAAATCCTATCTCTTATAATCCTTTCCAACACTTTAAGCACAACTGAAGTAAGGCTCACTGGACTATAATTGCCAGGGTTGTCTCTACTCCCCTTCTTGAACAGGGGAACCACATTTGCTATCCTCCAGTCGTCTGGCACTATTCCTGTAGACAATGACGAGTTAAAGATTAATGCCAAAGGCTCGGCAATCTCCTCCCTAGCTTCCCAGAGAATTCTGGGATAAATCCCATCCGGCCCAGGAGACTTATCTATTTTCAACTTTCCAGAATTGCTCACACCTCCTCCTTATGAACCTCAATCCCGTCTGGTCTAATAACCTGTATCTCAGTACTCTCCTCGACAACATTGTCTTTTTCCTTTGTGAATACTAACGAAAAATATTCATTTAGCGCCTCTCCTATCTCTTCGGACTCCACACACACAACCTCCCAGTACTGTCCTAGACTGGCCCTAATCTTACTCTAGTCATTCTTTTATTCCTGACACACCTGTAGAAAGCTTTAGGGTTTTCCTTGATCCTACCTGCCAAAGACTTCTCATGTTCCCTCCTGGCTCCTGACTAAGTCTGGTCGGGATCTGCTATCTGGAAAACTTTATTCAGGATGCCTATTTGAGAAACCTCGGGTGAAACTCAATCACTTATCACAGAGTTATCTCCAGGAAAGCAAAATAATCAGCAGGGGGTTTAAAATAAAAACATTAATTCACAATTTTATAAATGAAGATTGTGTTAGAGAACCCAGCGGGACAGAAAAGGAATAAGATCTGAATGGGGGAAGTGAGGAAGCCTCAGAGAGCTCCTTATTAATGTTAATGCCTGGTTAGTAATGGGCTCCCCATTGACAGGGAAATTATCCAAACCATCATTCATCTCCAAACCAGGAAGGTGGCCAGTCAGGCAATAAACTACATTTGGATCAATTTACAGACCCAGCTTGAAGAGATTTATCTGCATCATCTGTTCTTTTCTCCTTCCTTATCCATCCTGCACTAAGGTCTGACTCCGAAGGAGGGGCAGGCGGATACCGTCCTCAGAAACCCCCTGTACAGGAGGTGATGAGGCTCCTGTGCAATATCACAACTGCCTCCCTGTTAAATGAAGATTTAATGGAAATGGTTCCAGCAGAAGTTCACCACTCTAATTAGTTTTGAGTCTTTTGTTATCTCATTGTACATCCACATTCATAAACATAGGAACATAGGATCATACAAACATACAATCACCGGAACACACAGGCATATGGATGTGGGAATACATAAACATAAACTACATAAACTATACCCTCTGATCTCACAGTCTCTGTCCATGTTCTACTCAACTCTGGAAGTTGCCAGAACTGAAATTAAGTCTAATTCAGGTTGACTGCTTCAGAAAGAGTATTCAGAAAACACCATCCCCATGAAAAATGAGGCAGTTGTAACATTCAGTTGTAATATTGTAATATACAAGTCCCCTCTCAATAAACGCCAACAACTTTCCTGATTACTCACTGTACTTGTGTACTAACCTCCCAGGATTAATGTACAAATATAGCCAGATCCCTCTGTCTTTCAAAGATCAACAACCTCTCACTAATTGGATAATATCCTTCTTTATTCTTTCGGCCAAAATGGATAATTTCACACTTTCCCACATTATACTCCATTTGCCAGATCTTTTCCTACTTCCTCAGCCTACACTTATCCCTGTGTGGCCTCCTTACATTTTTCTCACCCCTACTTTCCGACCTACCTTTGTATCAATAGCAAGTTTGGTAACCATACCTTCAGCCTCATCACTCAAATCATTACAGAGATTGTAAACAGTGGGAGCACCAATTCCTTTGGCACCTCACTTTTGCCAACCTGCTAAAGACCCATTTATGCCACCTCTCTCTGTTTTCTGCCAATCTTCAATCTGTGTCAATATGTTACTCACTAAATCATGTGCTTTTACTTTCCACAAAACCTCTAATGCAGCACCCTCTCAAATTTGGAGCTCTCTTCCTCAAAAGGCAGTGGGAAACAGAGTCTTTAGACATTTTTAAGATGCAGGTGGATAAGATTCTATATAAGGAAAATGGGTGAAAGGTTATCAGAGTTAGGCAGCAATGCAGAGCAACCCGATCTTATAGACTGTTACAACAAGCTTGAGAGGCGATGGCCTGTTCCTGCTCCTAATTCATATGTTCATTCGAGTGTTTGTATGTTCATATGTTTATGTATTCCCACATCCATATGCCTGTGTGTTCCGGTGATTGTATGTTTGTATGATCCTATGTTCCTATGTTTATGAATGTGGATGTACAATGAGATAACAAAAGACTCAAAACTAATTAGAGTGGTGAACTTCTGCTGGAACCATTTCGATCTTGTTTGAAAAGTTATGCCTAGAGTGGGACTCAAACCCACGATCTCCTGACTCTGTTAACCCATAGCTAATGGTCAGGTCTACGTCATGGAGATTGGACAGTCTGAAGATGCTATTCCACCCTTTAGCTGTTGTGGGCCCAGAGATTTTAAAACAACAGGTTTGTGATATGCACAGCGAGCTGCCAGAGAGAATTTACACCCTGCCGCAGATACCCTTCACTGCCAACATACATTGGCCTCGTTTCTGTATTGACTCAGCAGGCAAACCAGACTCAGTTACTCCGTGCACCCACCCTGCTGTTCACTGACCCACTGCGCCATTTCACTGTGCCAGTGGTGAGCCAGTCAATGCTCTGTGCTAATTCCCATCAACTGAAAGGGCAACTCTTTGCACACAAACGCAGGGCCAGTTCCAACCCACAAGCCAGTGCACGTCACACTGGGACATGGGGCGAGGTATCAATGGGACTGTCGGCCGTGGGCGAGTGTGACAGAGATGTGGGGGAGAATTGGGGAGAAGTGCGGGGTGGGAGAGTTGGGGGGAAAATGTGGGAGGCAATGTTGCTGAGTTGGGGGGCATGTGGGGGTGAATGGGGAATGTGTGAGCGTGGGGATGACATGGGACAATTTGGGAGGAGTAGGGGGCAGTGAGGGGAGCTTGGGGTGTGCAGAGGGTGAGGGTGTCGGGAAGGGTGGTGGAATGGTCAGAGGGAATGTGGGAGTGTGGGAGAGATGAGGGGATATGAGAGGAGTGGGGGAGGGGTTGGGTGGAGTGTGTGGGAAGGTGGGGGATGGCCCAAGGGAGTGTGAGAGTGGGGGGGAGATGGGGGGATATGAAGGGAGTGGGGGAGGGGAATGAGTGGTGTGGGGGAAGGTGGGGGAATGGCCGGGGGAGTGTGGGGGAGATGGGGGGATATGAGGGGAGTGTGGGAGGGGTTGGGTGGAGTGTGTGGGAAGGTGGGGGAATGGCCTGAGGGAGTGTGAGAGTGGGGGGAGAGGGGGAGATATGAAGGGAGTGGGGGAGGGGGGATGAGTGGTGTGGGGGAGGGTGGGGGAATGGCCAGAGGGAGTGTGAGAGTGGGGGGAGATGGGGGGATATGAGGGGAGTGGGGGAGGGGGGGTGAGTGGATGTGTGGGGGAATGGCCGGAGGGAGTGTGAGAGTGGGGGTAGATGGGGGGGATATGAGGGGAGTGGGGGAGGGGGGGTGAGTGTTTGTTTATCCCTGTGAGGGATATCGTTGTGCTGAGTTAGTGCCTGACGCTGTAGTCTCTTCTCCCCGTGAGGTGCAGTATTTGATAACTAACCCATTCATTTTCATCCACCAGTTCCACAATCTCACCCCCCCCCCCCCACCCCACCCACAGCCCCCACACCCTGCTACACTACCTGGGCATTTGTGTCTATCAGCAGCGTTGGTATAATTCACTGAACACATCCCAACACAAACCATCACTGAGCTCTATCCATAAGGGCCAGGTAGTGCCTCACATTTCAGCAGCTCAGCCTCCACCAGGCTTTTCCTTATCAACCCACTCACTGATGTTATTGTACTCCTCTGCAGCAGGTCAGCCTTCACCCTGGCCTCCTACCTCAGAGATAGGGACACTGCCACTGCAAGAGCTCGATTGTTCTTTTTTCTTTATTTTTGTGTATTTTTTTCCTTTCATCCAGCAGAATTATTACAGACAACAGAATGTTTTTACTTCTCTCATCACCGAATCACCCACAGTAATTTTCTGTCTATTAACCATGACCATTAAATTCCCCATGTTTTCCAATTGATTCATTACAGGCAATGCAGATCACGAGAGGTGAGGGGGCTAAATTGCAACAGAACCTGGAAAGAGTTCATTTCCATTCTGTTCTCCCGAACAAAGGAATCTTGCTTTCCTCTGATAGAACATAGAACACAGAGCATTGCAGCACAGTACAGGCCCTTCGGCCCTCGATGTTGTGCCAACCTGTCATACGGATCTCAAGCCCATCTAACCTACACTATCCCATGTACGTCCATATGCTTATCCAATGACGACTTAAATGTACCTAAAGTTGGCGAATCTACTACTGTTGCAGGCAAAGCGTTCCATTCCCTTACTACTCTCTGAGTAAAGAAACTACCTCTGACATCTGTCCCATATCTTTCACCCCTCAATTTAAAGCTATGCCCCCTCGTGCTCGCCGTCACCATCCTAGGAAAAAGGCTCTCCCCATCCACCCTATCTAACCCTCTGATTATTTTATATGGTGTTATTGATGTGGCTGGGCCTGCTGTGCTCATCCAGCTCTACACCTTGTTACAACCATTTATTGAATGTTGCTCCAACACAAATAGCATGAAATCCCAGAGGTATTAGTCATATTAATCACAGCTACTGCATTAAAATGACTCCAGGGCCATGACTCTCTGCAGGTTAATGAGGACATTTATCCCACTCAGCCGTACCCCAGGGGCCTGGCTTATTAACTGGATCCCTGTGAGCTGGCTCTCAGCTCAGGGACATGATCAGCCGTGACCCCTGCTTCAAGGTTCGACCGGCACTGTGTAATTCCTCACCTGCTTGTAACAAACAATAAGCTCGGTCAGTGTCTTTCCACACTTTGGAATTCACTCTCGAAGCTGCAGGGTGTTGCTGATTGACCCAGTTTTTAACATCCATCCCGAGATCCTCAGAGTGAAAGGACCATTCCATTCGCTAGTAATGAGCCTAACTGCAGCCACATACAGGCCCAGGCTGAGTAAGGGTGTGAGCTGCCCTTCCATCAGTCATGGGAAGACCTACTCCTCCTCATGCTCCTACTATTGATTACAGCTCCACCTCCAACGCCATCGTTTTAATCAATTCAATTCTGGTTCAATGGAGACCGCAGGAGAGCATCCCAGGAGCAGGACAGGGCATACCTGAGGATGAGGTATCAACCTGGTGAAGCCACCAAACAGGACTACTTACACACCAAACAGTGAAAGCAGCAAGTGGCAGACAGAGCTAATCGATCCCACAACTGAAGGATGAGATCTAAGCTCTGCAGTCCCGCCACATCCAGTTGTGAATGGTGGGGGACAATTAAACAACTCAATGGAGGAGGCACCTGCACAAATGTCCCATCCTCAATGATGGAAGAACCCAGCACATCAGTGCAAAAGATAAGGCTGAAGCTTTCACAGTAATCTTCAGCCAGAAGTGCTGAGTGGATCATTCATCTTAGCCTCCTTCAGTGCTCCCCAGCGTCACAGATACCGGTCTTCAGCCAATTCGATTCACTCCACGTGACTTCAACAAACGGTTGGAGACACTGGACACTGCAAAGCCTACGGGCCCTGGCAACATTCTGGTAGTGGTACTGAGGACTTGTGCTCCAGGACTCATCGCTCCCTGGGCCAAGCTGTTACACAGTTACAACACGGGTATTTACCCGACAATGTGGAAAATTACCCAGGTACGTCCTGTACACAAAAAGCAGGACAAATCCAACCCGACCGAATACTGCCCCATCAGCCTCCTCTCGATCATCAGTAAAGTGATGGAAGGTGTCACTGTAACAGCACGATCAAGCAGCACCTGCTCAGCAATAACCTGCTCAGTGACGCCCAGTTTGGGTTCCGCCAGGGCCACTCAGCTCCTGATCTCATTACAGCCTCGGTTCAAACATGGACACAAGAGCTAAATTCTAGCGGTGGTTTGAGAGTGACAGCCCTTCATATCAAAGCTGCATTCGACCGAGTGTGGCATCAAGGATCCCTGGCAAAACTGGAATCAATGTGTATCGGGGGCAAACTCTCCGGTGGTTGGAGTCATACCTGACACATAGGAAGATGGATGTGGTTGTGGGAGGTCAGTCATCTCAGCTCCAGGGCATCTCTGCAGGAATTCCTCAGGGTAGTGTCCTAGGCCCAACCATCTTCAGCTGCTTTATCAATGATCTTCCCTCCATCATAATTGGGGATGTTCGCCGATGCTTGCACGATGTTCAGCACCATTCGCGATCCTCAGATACTGAAGCAGTCCGTGTTCACACGCAACAAGATCTGGACAATATCCAGGATTGGGCTGACGAGTGGCAAGTGACATTTGTGCCACACAAATGCCAGGCTATGCCCATCACCAACAAGAGGCAATCTAACCATTGACCCTTGACATTCTATGAATCCCTCACTATCAACGTCCTGGGGGTTACCATTGACCAGAAATGGCCTGGATTTCTCATATAATCGCAGAGCCTACATGAACAGACCAGAAGCTGGGAATCCTGTGTTGAGTAACTCACCTCCTGACTCCCCACAGCCTGTCCACCATCTACAAGGCACAAGTCAGGAGTGTGATGGAATACTCCCCACTTGCCTGGATGGGTGCAGCCCCAACAACACTCAAGAAGCTTGACACCATCCAGGACAAAGCAGCTGCTTGACTGGCATCACATCCACAAACATCCCACTCCCTCCATCACCGATGCTCAGTAGCAGCAGTGTCTACTATCTACAAGATGCACTGCAGAGATTCACCAAAGATCCTCAGACAGCACCTTCCAAACCCACAACCACTTCCATCTAGAAGGACAAGGGCAGCAGATACGTGGGAACACCACCCCCTAAAGCTCCCCTCGAAGTCACTCACCATTCTGACATGGAAATATATCCCTGTTCCCTCACTGTCATTGGGTCAAAGTCCTTGAATTCCGTCCCTAAGGGCATTGAGGGTCAACCCACAGCAGGAGGAATGTAGCAGTTTAAGATGGCAGCACATCGCCACCTTCTCAAGGGGCAACTAGGGACGAGCAATAAATGCTGGGCCCAGGCAGCGACGCCACATCCCACAAGTGAATAGAAAAAAAATCAAACTCATCTCTCAACTCCAAGACCTTGGTCTCAGCTCCCACTTTGTAAATGGATTGTCAACTTCCAGACCCACAGACTGGAATCAGTCGGGCTAGGATCACCGTAATCCTCAACCCTTGAGCCGTGCGAGCCTGTATAGTCAGCCTGCGATTATACCCCTCATACACTCTCCACGGAGAGCTGAATTCTGCCCAACTCCATTTACAAGTTCGCTGACGAGATCACTGTTGTTGGTCAGATCTCAAGCAAAAAAGAGACAGAATACAGGAAAGAGATTGAATGTTTAGCAGCATGGCGCAATGATGACAATCCCTCCATCAACATCAGAAAACAAAGCAGGTGGTTACTGACTTCAGGAAGTGGAGTGGAGGGCGCCGCCTCCGTCTGTATTAGTGGTTCTGAGGTAGAGAGGGTCAAGAGCATCAAGTGATGACCAATCTGTCCTGGTCTACCCACATTGACGCAATAGTCAAAAAAACAAAGCAACACCTCTGCTTCCTCAGGGGGCTAACGAAATTTGGCATGGCCACAAGGACTCTAACCAATTTTTATAGATACACCATAGAAAGCATCCTGCCTGGATGCATCACAGCGTGGGTTAGCAGCTGCAAGAAACTGCAGAGAGTGGTGAACACAGCCAGTCCATGCAGAAAACCATCCTCCCATCCATTGGCTCCATCTATCCTTCCCCCTCCCTCGGGAAAGCAACTGACATAACCAAAGACCCCTCCCACCCCAGTTATACTCTCTCCACTCGCTTCTGTCGGGCAGATGAAATAGAAGTTTGAATATACATACAAACAGCTTCAAGGACAGCTTCTTCCCTGTTGTTATCAGAGTTTTGAACAGGGCTCTCAGATGTTTTGTTGATCTCTCTCTCTCTCTTTGCACCTTCCCTGTGGCTGTAACACTGCATTCTGTGCTCTTCTCTGCTCTGCTACCCCGATGTGCTCTGTATGGTGTGAGCTGCCCATGTAGCGTGTAAAACACCGCTTTTCACTCTATATCAGTATGTGTGACAACAATAAATCAAACAATCAATCCTTCGGAATATGCCTGAGAGCGTGAGAGGAGCCAGTTTGTCAATCCCCAAAAGTCAAGCTGTAACTGTGTACAAACCCCTGTGTGGAGATTTTTCACAAACAACCTGTTCACAGACGTGATGACACACCTTTGGAGCAAGTGGACGCAAACCTGGGCCTTCTCCCTCAGAGACAGGGGCATTACTGCTGCACCACAAGAGCTCTGCAACTCCCTGAGTGAATTCAATCGAAAGTGCGGGACAGAGTGGGATAAAGCAGCTTGCACAGACCCCCGCGTTGTTCTGTTGCAAAGTCTCCTCTCACTCACTGTGGTTCCTGGGAGCTCCAAATTGTATTTACTCATTGCCTGTTCCCCTCCCAACTGACTGCCCCCTCCCCAGGCACGGGCAGAAAGATTTCTGATAACAGGCATAGCAATGGCCCAAAGTTCCACCCACACTCATATCTCCCACAGATTACACAATGTTAATCCAAAGTGTGTGTG